>NW_016690485.1:221713-223315 GCF_001604755.1 Lepidothrix coronata | reverse complement strand
GGGATCTAGGGGCAGCCACAGCTTCTCTGGGCAACCTGGGCCAGGGCCTGCCCACCCTCACAGGGAACAATTCCTTCCAAAAATCTAGGCTGTCCCAACCTTTCCTACTGGGTGGAAAGATTCCAAAGACTTTTCTGGCCACTGCTTAGGCCTGTCTGACTGATGGAAGAGCTTTTGTCAAGGCCCATCTCTGTAGGGGCTGAAAGACTTCTGAGATCAGCTCTGGAGCCCAGTGGGAAGGGCTGGGGGGGATCTGGGATGGGGCAGATCCTGCCCTTGATTTTCAGGCCCCCTTCCCAGCGTGCTTGGTCCTGTCCCCTTGCAGGCTGACAGCAGCTGGCGTCGGGAGAGGATTCTCCACGTGCCCCTGTGCCAGGAGGACTGCGAGCAGTGGTGGGAGGACTGCAGGGACGCTGTCACCTGCAAGGAGAACTGGCACAAGGGCTGGAACTGGGCAACAGGTTGGTGGGCTGTGGGGAGCCTCTCCTCGCTCCCCCAGGCAGGTCACTGGCAGTGTCACTGCTGCCAGGACCCCAAATCACCCTCACATTCCAGGGCTGCCAACTAGAAGGTGGCCAAGCCAGCCCCGTCGGCCCCGGTGTGGCGAGGGGCTGGTGAAGGACACCAGGGGAGGGTTGTGCCAGTGCTCGTGCTGACCTCTCCTCCTGTGGTGCTCTGTCCCCAGGAAGGAACCGCTGCCCCTGGGGCTCCCTGTGCAGACCCTTCAGCGAGGTCTTCCCCCGGCCCAAAGACCTGTGTGAGAAGATCTGGTCCCACTCGTACAGATACACCACGGCACGCCGGGGCAGCGGCCGCTGCATCCAGATGTGGTTTGACCCTGCCCAGGGGAACCCCAACGTGGCTGTGGCCAAGTACTACTCTTGGAAAAAGAGATCCTCCCCTGCTGGGCTGGAGGACGTGGCTCCTGAGAGTGACCACGCTGTGTGTGCTCTGCCGTGGTCTGTCCTGGTCCTGCTGCCTCTGGCCCTCGTGCTGCTGCCTGAGGCAGCCAGGGGCTGTGGATCCCATGGATGGGGGTCCCTGTGACTGTTTCCTAAAGGGACATGGCCTGGTCTGCTCCAGCTGCCCTGCCAGAGGAGCTGGCACAGCTAACTTGGGTCTGTCTCGCCCAGCTGGTCACACACCCCAGTGAGTGCTCAGTGTGAGCAGCTTCCAGCTGACCAGGGCAGGGATTTCCTTGCCATCCTGGGAAAGGCAAAGCAATCTCTGCCCTGGTGTAGGAGCTCCTGCACATCTGTTCCCACCCCACAGCTGTGCTGGGCTGGCTGAGCTCTGGTGTCAGGTCCTTTGGGCTGTGGGGACTCCCTGAAGGCTGGGGTTGATAATAAAGTTGTGCTCTGGACCAGCCTCGCTGTACTGATGTGAAATTCTGCTGAGGAGAGGGCAGTGTCCCGGGGGAGGAAGGGGTCGGGTCAGGGTGGTGGGGGGTGTGGGATCTGTAAATGTAGGAGCTTGTCCTGGGGGGTAGGAAAGGTCATAAAATAACAAATGGTTTGGTTTGGAAGAGAGGTCAAAGCCCATCCAGTGCCACCCCCTGCCATGGGCAGGGACACCTTCCACCAGCCCAGGTTGCTCCAAGCC
>NW_016690485.1:217251-218627 GCF_001604755.1 Lepidothrix coronata | reverse complement strand
GGACTGCACTGGGACTGCACTGGGACTGGGGCCCTGCTGGGACTGCACTGGGACTGCACTGGGACTGCACTGGGACTGGGGCCCTGCTGGGACTGCACTGGGACACGTCCCATGTCACACCTTCGGAAATGGGAGAGCGGAGAATGGTCTCAACAAAACCACCCCAAAGTGAAGACAAAACTGCCTGGAAAAGGACTGTCTCCAGACCAAATTATTGATTCTGCATCACCAGAGAAGAGGGATGTGGTTGTGTTGCTGCCTTTATCCCCTGCTTTCGTTGAGGAGCTTCTCGGGGCACAGCAGCGGCGTTGGGTGTGAACGTTGCAATGTCACGGCACTCTGGGGGCGTAGAGCTGATCTTCCCTGAAGGATCTGCCCTTTAATCACTGTATTCCATGTGGATGTCCCAGACTGACGTGGTCTTTATTATTCTGCCTCACTATTCACAGTTTTTGGTGTGACTCCAGTCTCCTTCCAGCGCTCAGATGGCACCAAACCCAAGTGGGGGCACCTTCTGTGAGGTAACACGAAGACCTATTAGCAACAAAACAATTAAAGTTCCCCAGGAAATGCAGCACAAGGGCTTCTTTCAGACACAAGGGGCTTTTGGAGAGGTACAGAGGTGCCAACCAGGAACATTAGATCAGATTTACTGAACGCTCTTCTGGGTTGGTTTGGGTGAGCTGTTGTTCCTCGAGGGGGGCAGCTGGACCACATGATCCCTCAGGGTCCCTTCTATTCCTACTTTTCATGTTTCCTTTGAAAATTTCACGTTAGATGTTTATTTTCCACCACTGCCCTGCACATCTCATTTGTTCTGTATGTGTCTTGAGATTCCTCATCTACATCTAGGACAGCTTCTCCTCCTGGGGTGTGTTGATCTTCACTAACAGGGACACGGGGACCTGAATCACAGAGTCCCAGAAGGGTTTGGGTTGGAAGGGACCTTAAAGGTCATCTTGTTCCACCCCCTGCCCTGGGCAGGGACACCTTCCACAAGAAGGTTCCTCCACCTCCCTGGTGTAATTCCAGTGTTCATGAATACTTGGGCCTTGGGGGAGACCCACCAACCCTCTTGCCCTTCCTGTATTTTCGTCAGCAAATTGTGTGGGCTGGTTGGATTTCTCAGCTTTAAAAAAACACAAAACACATACTTAAAGATGGGGGATTTTGTTTGTTTTTCATGAACATCCTGGGTTTAAGCCAGACTTTGCACACTGTGAGTCTCATCCAGGCTCAGTCTGGGGACCTGACTGAGATGTTATTGCAGTAATATTGGGTGTTATTAGAGAGTCAGTGATATGAGGAGGGGCTGAGGGAGCTGGGGGGAGCTCAGCCTGGAGAAAAGGAGGCTCAGGGGGGACCTTCTGGCTCTG
>NW_016690485.1:211006-215129 GCF_001604755.1 Lepidothrix coronata | reverse complement strand
TCCCTGCTCTGTGTGAGGGAGGGGACATGAACAGACGCAGTCTCCCTGCTCTGTGTGAGGGAGGGGACATGAACAGACAGTCTCCCTGCTCTGTGTGAGGGAGGGGACATGAACAGACGCAGTCTCCCTGCTCTGTGCAGTGCCGTGGGTGTCACAGCAGGACCCCGGTGACACGGGGCACGAGCCCTGCCAGGAGGGAGCTCTGCAGGGAGTGTCCAACACCAGGGCCACTGTCACTGTGCCTTGGCACCAGTGTGGCTGTTCCAGCAGGGCTGGGGGTGTGGGGCCAGCACAGAGCCAGCACAGGCAGGGAGTGTCTCTGGGAGCTCTCAGAGCTCTGCCCCGGAGAGCTCCCGCTGTCAGGGCTGGACCTGCCCTGGTACCTGAGCTGTCACATTCCCTCTTCTGTGCAGCTCTTGCTCTCAGGCAGAAAGACACATGAACCAAGGCTGAGACGGCTCGGGGGGATGATTTTGCATCTGTTTTCAGTCATAAGGTTCACTCGTTCCTCTGCACAAGGGATGAGATGTTTGTTCACACTAAACCCAAACACTCCCCTCGTTCCCAGCCCTGCCACCCCAAAGCCCAGCAGCTGCTGTAATTCCTCTCCATGTTTAGATCCAGGCTGTGGAGATTGGCCCAGCTGCTCCCTGATTCCTCTGCAGAGCTCAAAACCAGCCCACGGAGGGGGGAAATTCCCTGGGGGAGTTTTTCTTTCCACCCACTTCCAGCCTGATGAGACAGTGCCAGGGTGGCAGGCAAAAAGCAGTTTGCTTCAGAGCCCATGTCAGCAGGTGCATGTTTTGCAGGGGTGATGTTTAACCACAGGAAGAAGTCAGAGGAAATATTAGGAATATCCTGAATTCTCCAGATTCAGGATTTTTAGAATTCAACCAACTAATGTTTGGGCAGATGCTTTAAAAAAAACCAAACTGCTGGTTCAATCCAGTAGATGTCAATGGACAGAGAGAGCATGTGGGGCAACAACCAGTCTAGAAAAGTTCCTGGCATGTCCCCAAAGTGGTTCCTGCCTGTTTCTCTGACTGTGAACCACTGGAGTGCCACTGGAAAACAGTATTAGAAGTGTCTTTGGATGGGGACCCAGGGATTATGTCTGAGGAGGGAATACTAAAGGAAATATTTCATGAATAACATTTAAAGAGTATCATTTAAAGCATTCTCAGTGATTTCTCCCAGTTCTGAAGTGGTGGGTTTGTCCAGGTGAAGGTGCCCAAAGCAAAGGCTCAGAGTGGCTGCTCAGCAGAAGGTGCTGTGACCCGGGTGCTGGGTCAGCCGTGGGTTCAGGGTGGTGTTGGAAGTCCCACAGGACCCTCAGGTATCCTGAATCCTCACCTCCATCAGTCCTTCTTTGTATCAGCCATAAAGGCCAGTCTGACCCTCTCCAAAGCTGAGCTGGAGCTTCCTGATGGTCCATCTATTAAGGCCTGAAGAGTTTTAGACTTTACTATTGTCTCCATTAACTACCAGGATTGTTTTGTGTCTCTCCCAGTTACTTTCTCTTCCCTTTAACCACAGAGGTCTTTATTTGACAGCCTCGACCCCTCCACGGGGACTAGGCAAGATCAGGAAGAGGCAACAAAAACAACCAACGAGCATAAAATGGTTTCCATGCAGGGAAGATGTGGGTGAATCCGGACTCTCTAGCCTGGAAAAGGGATCACAGGAGGATGGGGAAGGGCTCTGTGGAATCCTGAGTGGCTGGAAGAGGACACTCAGGTGCAATAGCTCACCATTCTTTAATGCAAGAACTGAGCTGCATTAAATAAAATAACAGGTGGCAAATTTAAAGCCAATTCCAGGAGCCGTTTTTCTCTCAACAGGATTAGGCTTTGGAACATTTTGTCAGAGCAAACTGCAAACGGCAAAAGTCTGCAGGGCCTTCACCGAGTGGGGAGAGAAATCCACAGGAAAAACAAATGCATGGAAGAATATTCTCCCCAAAACAGTTCTCCTGGTTCAGGGAGCGCTGGAGCTTGGCAGAGAAATGAGCCTCCTGTGCCTGCCCCGTGCTTGTGCCTTTCCTGAGCACTGCCCCGGGCACAGCCCCAGCCAGGGGCACCCTCAGCAGCCCCCGAGCAGCACAGGGACCCCCGGGGGCTGTTCCCCCCCCACCCCGAGCAGCACAGGGACCCCCGGGGGCTGTTCCCCCCTCCCGAGCAGCACAGGGACCCCTGGGAGCTGTTCCCCTCCCGAGCAGCACAGGGACCCCCGGGGGCTGTTCCCTTCCCGAGCAGCACAGGGACCCCCGGGGGCTGTTCCCCCTTCCCGAGCAGCACAGGGACCCCCGGGGGCTGTTCCCCTCCTGAGCAGCACAGGGACCCCCGGGGGCTGTTCCCCCCCCCACCCCGAGCAGCACAGGGACCCCCGGGGGCTGTTCCCTTCCCGAGCAGCACAGGGACCCCTGGGAGCTGTTCCCCTCCCCGACTGCAGCATCACCTCCCATCCCACACACAGGACAGGGAGAGAAGCTGCCTGGAGGGGGGTCCAGCCCCACGGAGCATCCCTGAGTGTGTGAGGAGGCAGGACAAGGGGCAGCAAGAGCCCGTGGAGTCAGGAAAGTGGGAGTGCTTTGCCATCATCCTCACCCAGCCACGGTGAAACAAATGAGCTGCTGCATCCTCCCACCTGACAGGGGGAAGTTCTGCCCCAGGAGCTGCTGCTCTGTGGTGACCCCCGTGCCAGAAGGTCCCCAGGCCTTGTAAAACATCATTTAAAATGCTGTTTGTTAGATCTAACACCAAAGAGAGGGGTCAGTATGGACAATCTGATGTCCTTCCAGATGCTGTCCTAAGTTGTGCCGGGGTGCAGCTGCCTTCCAGAGTCACAGAAACATGGGAACGTTAAGGTTGGAAAAGATCCCTAAGATAATCAAGTCCAACTGTCAACCAGCACCACCACCATGGTCACTACTTAACCATGTCCCCAGGGGCCACATCCACATGTTTTTTGAACACTTTCAGGGACAGTGACAGCTCTGCCCAGCCCAGGTTCAACACCTGACCCGCAGCATCGAGGGCATCACCCACCCCCAGCCACCCTCCCACCCCCACAGCCAAAGCCAGGGCTCAACAGACCCACTGACCACTGATTTTAGTGGCTGTTTGTGGTCTCTGAAGGCTCAGCTTCCTCAGCACAGCCCAGCCCGAGCCCCAGCCATGCAGAATAGGGCCCGTTTCCAAAACACCACAGCAGGGACGTTGCCCTGAGGGTTTGTCCCTCCGGAGCCCTTGCAGAGCCCCATCTCGCTGCTGAGGGGTTTTGCTGATGGGACTCAAGGGCAAAGTATGGAAGGAGTGTCTAATCCCTTCTCTCTCTTCTAATTAATATGTTCATTCACGTGGGGTTTCGTCCTCGTTACAGGAGAGTTAGAAAATCTTAAGGCTGGGGAGGATCACCAAGATGTGTTCTGACATCCCACGCCACGTTTCTGGGAGAATTCTGTGACCCATTTACCCACCAAACCCATTCATGGGCTTCAGGCCAGGCCTGGGTCTCCAAGGAACTTCTGTCCTTCGCTTCAGGGTCCCAAGAGACAAAGAATTTGTCATCTGTCCATTTTTATCTTCAGATTTGCAAACCATCGGCGTCTCATTTCATCCCATTTCAGTGTGGTTGTGTCTGCAGCCACCAGCTCACTCTGGGCTTGGGGGCTGTACTGAAGAGTCATCACAGCCACCACACCCTGGGGACAAGTTTTAGATCAATTCAGGTTTTCTTTTGCCCCTCCCATCGTCTGAACTCAGTAAGTCAGGTCTCTTTGGACCTTCTTTCTCTCTGCTGGTAAGATAAATTTCCATTATTTTTTTCGTATTTTTTTAAATCTTAATTTTATTTTTTTGCATTTTTTTCCAGACTTTATTCAATCTTTATCTATTGGATGAACAGTTACAAGATCTTTGGGTCAGACCTTTCACACTTACTGTAAAAAAAAAATGAAATAATCATCCTCAGTACCATAATCCACCTTCCCAGGACCAAACCTGGATCAGGGGGTTGGAAGAGTTCAACTCGCTGCAGGATGGACACATGAGATTTAATCACTATTTAACCATGATTTACTATTTGAAATCAGAGTATTTTTAAAAAGAAACAAACAAAAAAA
>NW_016690485.1:202708-209464 GCF_001604755.1 Lepidothrix coronata | reverse complement strand
CAAGGCCAGGTTGGACGGGGCTTGGAGCAACCTGGGCTGGTGGGAGGTGTCCCTGCCCGTGGCAGGGGGTGGCACTGGATGAGCTTTGAGGTCTCTTTCAACCCAAACTGGTCTGGGATTCTGTGTTGCCTCAAAGAAATGCAACAGGGTTTATTTCAACGTGTTCATTCTCTAGTTGCACCTGGACTGGGGGTGTTCAATAAGCTCCATGGCCCAGCTGCCAGGGCAATGAAAGGCTTGGCCCCTGAAGTCCATCAAAGACCTCTGAAAACCCCTGTCTAAAACGTGAAAGCAACAATTGTTGTTGGTGAGCTTCAGGCACGAAGGGGGAACCTCTCCAGTTCTTGCTTCCAGCTCAACTAAGTTGGTGTTGAAATGCTTCCCTTGTGCCTCTCAGTTAGACTGAGACATCATAGAATCACAAAATCATAGAATTCCAGAGGGTGGAAAAGCCCTTTGAGCTCATCAAGTCCAACTGCTCCCCCAGCGTGGCCAAGGCCATCACTGACCACGTCCCCAAGTGCCACCTCCACAGGGCTGTTAAATCCCCCCAGGGATGTGACTCCCCCCTGCCCTGGGCAGCTGTGCCAGGGCTGGACAGCCCTTTCAGCAATGAAATTTTGCCTGTCACCCAGCCTATACCTGGCACAACTTGAGGCTGTTTTCTCTCCTCCTCGTTCCCTGGGAGAAGACACCAACACCTTGGGCAGCCTGTCCCAGTGTCGCCTGCCCTGCGTGTGCCCTGCGAGATGAACTGAGCCCCGGGCAGGAACTCCCAGGGCAAGCTCTGATTTCCACAGGCTGATGCAAACCTGGCTGTGGTTAGACCTGGCCTAGAGCTGGGAGTGGGACGTTCACACACTGCACCACACAAGCAAACTGAAGCACAGCTGCAGCTTGGCAGCTACTAAAGAAAATAATTCTGGCCATGCAGAAACAGGGGTCGTTTGTCCTCGTGCTGGCTCAGGACCTGGCCCTACTGAGCAGGATTTACCTTCCCACTCACAGCTCTGCACACCCCGCTGAGGGACCAGGACTGGCACCCCTGGAGGTGTCCATGGCCCACATCAAGGCTCAGGTTTGATTTCACTGCAGTTTTGATCTCTGCCGATCCAAGCAGGGCTGGGATGGAATGGGATTTGCATGACTTTGCTGCAGCAGCACTGCTGACCCAGGGACTCCAGGGATGTTTTGTAACACTCCTCTGTAGGTCCAGGCTCGGTGGGATCCCACTGAGGAGACCCTCCAGGCCACCCCCTGTATTTCCCTCACTTGGAGAACAGGGATCATCCCTGTGGAGCATTTCTGTGGAGCTGTTTGGCCAGTGTGTGTGCTGGCACTGAGATCAGCACGGCTCCACCAGCTGTATTTAAAGGGTTTATTGATCTGCAGGGGCTTGCTCATTCAGCTCTCCAGACACCCCAGAAAATCACTCCTTTATTCTTCTCCAAAGGATCAATGCTCAGGACAGGACACACATCCCTAAAACAAACCTACAGCAAAACAGCAGCCCAGGTTTGACACACCCACAAAGGTTTATGGTTTTATAGGCAGATGGCAGAGTTTCAGCATAAATTAAACTCAGATGAGGAGTTTATAGAATCAGAGAATGGTTGATGTTGGAAGGGAACTTAAAGATTATCTCTGACCTAATGGAACTCAAACACTGGAAACCAAAGCCAAGCTTAGATTCGTTTCTTACCTCCAAACTCTATGGAATCGGTGATTCCTGGCAAAAGGAGACACCTCAGCCCTGTTTTACAGGGAACCAGTGACAACGCTGGGTCCAGCACTGCAAATGTACCATTTTATAAGTGTTGTAACACCAGTTTCCTCCTCCCTTGCAGCTTTTGTGACCCTGATGGAGCATCCACCTAGAAATTTTGTGGGGTCAAGAGCCAATCGAAACTTGGCACGTTTTGGAACCGAAAAAGTTTGGGGGTGTTTTTAATCTGGGTATGTAGCAAGACAAGGAATCTCTCTCTGCGTTCCTGCTTTGAATACCAGCACCTTTCTCATTGTCAGTGCACCATTTTGGTCCCCATGTTCCCCACCATGGACACGATGGCACCATCAGTTCCTCTGCCTTTGACCCTCTTATTTTTTGGGGTGAAAACGAGGCACATCACGAACTGTGATCCTCACACTGAGTCAGAGAGGCTGAACGTGCTGAGGGTTCTGACTGCAACCGAGAGCCTAGAAAATGAGATTTTTACCATAAAAAAACTTCACCTAATTTAGATTCTAAAGTGAGGCTCGATGTACCTTGGGCAAATCACCGAACCCATCTTTGCTGCTCAGAATGAGAATAAACACCACTCAAAACGGGAATGAGCACCACTTCTGTCCCTCTGCCTTCATAAACTGCCAGGTCTGTAGAGTCTGCACAGCCTCTGGCTCTCCTGTTGGGTGGCTGGGGTAGTGATGGATTTCCACTGGAGCATTAAGCCTCTGCCATTAAATGAGCGATAAAGTGACGACGAATAAAACACCCGTTGCCGTAGAGAAAACTATGAATTATACATGTGGCTGCCACTGGCTGGAGGCCTTGGAGGGCAGCACCAGCTTCTGCTCCCTCACAGCCACCTTCAAACAGGCAACAGTTTTTACTTGCTATTTCTTCACTAAATAGCAGTCCCATGTGGTACCTCTGAGCAACAAGAAATGAAGTCAAACTACTGAATGTTCCACCTCAGAATGGCATTAAATATATTTTGGCTATTTGTAGAGAGAGTAACTCCAAACAAAAGGGTATTTTAGCAACAAAATGTGCTCAGTTGCACGGCTCAGTGCACCAGGCTGCTCTGAGACACTCGGCAGCCCCTGCCCAGCTCTGCAGTTCCAAAGGGATGCCCAAGAGATTTTTAAGCTCCAGGAAAGCAGCCGCTCTGGAGCAGGAGCATTTTTAGGATTTGATAACAACAATTTGTTTCAATGCCATTCTATGATTCTTCTGGGAATGATTTTTCACCAACGTGTTTAATCAAAGTAAGGTCAATTAAGAATAAAGAGACCTCACGAATGCTGAAGTGCAACACTTGCTTTGTCTCTGTGTTGTTTCCTTTTGGAGATTTTCCAATACTATGAATTTTAATAAAGAATAATTCCCTAAAATAAATTCCATTATACACTTGTGATTCAGAAGAACACATTCATTATATGTCTTTCCACCTGACTCCAGAGAACACAACTGAGATGGAGATTTATTCTCACGCCACAGTGAATTCCACCCGCCTCCTCCTCATAAGGGATTTACATGGGAAACTCCAGCTGAATATGAGGGAAAGTTTCTTTGTTGTGCAGGTGACCAAGTACTGGAAGCAGCTGCCCATGGAGGGTGTGGAATCTCCTTCCCTGGAGATGTTCCAAACCCTTCCTGAATGTGATCCCAGGTAACCTGCTCTGGGTCAGCCTGACTGAGCAGAGAGTTGGATGAGGTGATTTCCAGAGGTTCCTTCCCACACCAACCACCCTGTGAGTCTGGGATTCTGGGATTTCCCCCAGGTGACATACCTGGGGTAGGTTCCCATTTCTTTGGTCGCTGTCCTCCCATTGACAGAGATCCTGATTTTTGCCTTTATCTTTCATTTTCCCCAAACTCATGGACAGCGGTGTGGGGGTGTCGGGTGTTCTGTGTTTGACTGGGATGGCAGAAGACTTGGGAATGTTGCCTGAAAGAGTTGAAGGAGACTCTGGGGTGGGGAGCTTGAAGTCCCATCAAGGTGTCTGTCACCTTCACTCCTGTTCTCCCAGGAAGTGGCTCTTGGAGCAGACGAACACCTTCACAACCTTCTCCCTGCTCTGCTGTGCCCTCACTCCGCACACGAGGGGTTCAGAGCGGTGGGAGCAGCACGTGCAGGTTGGCCAGCAGGACGTGGATGTGGCGGGGGATGTTCCAGCTGAAGCGTCGCGTCAGAGCCAGGAAAGCAACGGGAACGCAGAAAAAGACTAAAACACAGATGTGAGAGCCACAGGTGTTGACAGCCTTGTGGTCCTGGAGGGAGCCTGAACAGCACCACGAGCATGAACACACAGGACACAGCAAGGAGGACAGGGGGGAGCGTGACCACGGCCAGAGGCACCGTGAGGTACCAGATGCTGAGGGAGATGTGGGTGCCCGTGTGCTCACAGTGGGTGCGCAGGATGACGCTGTGCCCGCAGAACAGCAGCCACTTCAGCAGGAAAATGCACGGGACGATGATGCTGAAGCTCCTCAGCAAAGCCACCAGGGCGGTTTGGCCGCGGCCGCCGGGGTCAGCACGGCCCCTGGCACAGCGGGGGCAGACGGCGATGGAGCAGTCGAAGGCTGTGGCCAGCGGGATCGCCGACCCCGCCCAGCAGGTGAGTGCAGGGAGAACATCTGGGTCAGGCAGGCACCGAAGGAAATCTCCTGGGCACGGAACCAGACCAGAGCCAGCACCCTGGGCACCGCTGTGGTGGAGAGTGCCAGGTCAGCCACGGCCAGCATGGGCAGGAGGAGGTACATGGGCTGGTGGAGGCTGCGCTCGCTCCACATGGGGAACAGCAGGACACTGTTCCCCAGCAGGGCTGCCAGGTATGTGGTGCAGAACGGGATGGAGATCCAGACGTGCAGCTGCTCCATGCCCGGATCCCAATCAGGATGAAGTGGCCGGTCAGGCTGACCAGGGGCGTGTTCACCTGAAGGTAAAGGCAGAAGGCACTGCAGAATGGGATTTTAGGTGCTCGAGCTCCTCCATGGGCTCCAAACACCTGCTGTCACTTGCTCTGCTCTGTGAAGAGCCACAGCCAGAGGTACCAACCCAGCTCACAGGCCCCGTGCTCTGCACTGCCCTGCAGCCTGTCCTGGCACCCCCTCCTGTGTGAACAGCAACGTCCACATTTTCTCCTCATTTCATTTTAATACAACAGAAATGTGTTTTTCTTCCAAGTGCTTCCACTTCAAACAGAGTGACTGGAGACAGAATCAGCCTGGTTGCACAGATACTGTGATACTTCTGTGTTCTCTGAGCCCAGAGGAGAAGGAAGAAATCAAGCAATGACAGAAGAAAGGTCAAGTGTTTGCAGGAATGCACAAGATGTTCTCAGACATCAGGAAGGCTCCTGGACTCACACTTAGGGTAGAGAACAAAATCAGCTCCAAGTCTGAAGATGGCTGCAAGTTCCTTCCTTATCTCCAAAGTCTCTCCCTCCCCTTTGGGCTCTGGGACCCAGTTCAATTTGCTTTTCAGTTCTTTTTCAGAGCAGAAATAAAATTTAACCAGGCACTTGGAAAGATCTTTGTGTCAGGGGAAAACCTGAGTGAGGTGGAATTCCCCCTCCAGCCAAAGGAAGGATGTGCTGCTGCCCTGGAGAGGCCTGAAGAGCCCCAGGGGCTGGATCAGAGCCAGACTCACAAAAGTTGAAAAGAGATGCAAATGTTTTCAGCAACTTCTGCATTAGCAATCAGGTCTTACATATCAAAACTCAAACCAGGAATTATCCATAATGCAGCCAAGAGGAGAAAGTGGTGCAAGTGCTGAAAAACAAAACTGTGAGGTTCCTGCACACCAAAAAAATTGACTCTGTGTGTTAGAAAGTAACTGTACCTTCAACAACAAATTGGATTCCCTGTTCACACTCAATTCCATGTCTACAACATCCTGAACCATGAAAGTCCAAGGAGTCCGATCCAGGGAAACACAACATGACAGTGGACTGTCTTTGAAAATAAAACTCATCAAAGTAATAACTGATTCTATAATAATAATGAGAATATGGAAAATTATTGTATAACAATAATTACTATTCTTTAATAATAACAACCAATCCTGTAAATTATTTAAAACAGTTCAGTGTAAATATTGCATGAAACAAAAATAGATGTGATGTATTAACAGACAAAATATTACCAGTGCTGGTAGCTGACAGCTGTGCTGCCATGCCAACAGCTCTGCCTCTCCAGCTACATGGGAATGCAAAACTGCAAAGAAACAGGGATCCAGTGGGAATCTCAGTGCACCGGGAGCTCTGCACCAAAGGATTCTCCTCAGCATTAGACCCCTTCTCCATGATCTATCAGACCCCTTCCTCCATCATCCATCCTCACTATAAACGTCTATTATTACGGTTTTCAATGCAGCTCTAAGGATGCAGATCCCACAGCTTCCCTGAGCAGCCCCTTGGATTCTTCTTCCCTGGACTCTTTTAATTTCAATTTAAACTAAAAGCAATTACCTAAAAAAAACAACCCCCCGTCCTTCCCGAGCTGCCCTGGTATGACGGGAAGCTCTGCAGAGAGCTGTGGGATCGCTGCAGAAGGGTTTTGGTGCTGCAGAGGGAGGGAGAGAGGCTGGAGCCCCCCCGCTGCACCCCTGGGGGCAGCTTCCCCCCACCCCCAGATAACCGGCCTACAGGAGAGAGGTCAGGGAAACAAAACCAGGCTGGGGGAGAGAGGATTCCCGGGTTATTCCGAGTGATTCCCCTCTCAAGAGAAGGAAAATCGCAGACCCGTTTCCCTTGCATGGAGGACAGTGGGGGATGCTGGGGCTGAGCCAGGCGGGAGATCCACGCCGGCATCGCCCCCCGAGCATCTCCCTGTGCGTGCGGGGTCCCTCCCGCCTTCTCCTGCTGCTCGGTCACCTCCAGCCCGCACCCCCAGCTCTCAGGACACCCCCAGCCCGCACCCCCAGCTCTCGGGTCATCCCCAGCCCGCACCCCCAGCTCTCAGGACACCCCCAGCCCGCACCCCCAGCTCTCGGGTCATCCCCAGCCCGCACCCCCAGCTCTCAGGACACC
>NW_016690485.1:197744-199671 GCF_001604755.1 Lepidothrix coronata | reverse complement strand
CTGCAGTTGTCTGCTTGGACAAAATCTGCTGCCACGCGCACCTGGGACATGGCACCAATGCCAGGTTGCTCCCTGTCCCCATGATTCATCCCTCATCCCCTCACTGCCACCGACAGCCCCTCTGCCCACTGGGGACAGCAGTGGCAGTGCCCCACCACCCTCCTGTCCGCTGGCTCTGCCTCCTGCTCACTGAGATGTGACAGGATAGCACAAGGGGGAATGGTTTTGAACTAAGAGGGCAGGGTTAGATGGGATATTGGGAGGGAATTCCTGGCTGGGAGGGTGGGAAGGCACTGGCACAGGTTGCCCAGAGAAGCTGTGGCTGCCCCATCCATGGGAATGTCCAAGGTTAGACAGGACATGGAGCAACCTGGGATAATGGAAGGTGCCCCTGCCTGTGGCAGAGGCTAGAACTGGATGATCTTTAAGGTCCCTCCCAACCCAAACCATTCCATGGTTCCATGATTCCATAATACAGGGAAGAATTTCTCACTGAGGAAGCAAACGAGTTGCTTCCCACCGGCTCACGTTGGCCCTGGTGCTGTCCCCTGGCACCTGGCACAGCCACATGTCAACAAATGTCAACCTTTTAAAGCTAAAATAATTCCTTTTTAACCAGTATATTGCAAAATCCACATAGAATCCTTCTGAGGGGACTTTCCACAGTGTGCTTGGCATTGATTTTCTATTTGTTCATGGAAGAGCCGTGGCTGGAGATGCTCATAGGAAGGTGTGTGGAAAACAGTCATGAATTCTGCTTCTGGGTGGCCTTGGAAAACTCTGGAGTCCCTTCAGACTCTACCCAGAGCTTTGGCTCCGTGTAGATTTGCCCATCAGAAACTCATCACTGTTGTCCACATGTTCCTCCACCCCATTCTGGGAACTTCAAACTGTGCAAACAAGTGTTGTACCCATAAAACTTCACTGCTGGCATTCACCTGCAGGTCACAGAGCCCTGTGTGGAAAGGGAGGGGCTTTAAGGGTAAAACAGCTCAGAACTGACACTGAAGGACAACACAGCAGGGCTAAAGCAGCCCAGGAGGATTGTAGAGACCCTGGTGACTTGGACTGTGATGTTCCTTGGGCTTCGGTGGTCCCTGTGGGTCACTTCCAACTCAGGAAATTCTGGGATTCTGAGATCTATCCTTGCTGAGAAGAGCCCATCCAAAGTGGATGGACAGGAACAGCTCAGAAATACCAGGAATTGTCACACTGCAAACATGCACAGAAGTAGGAGCTGGGGGGCAAACCAGGAGTGAGGACAGGAGAGCTTCTTGGTCCTCCAAAGATGTCACTGAGAAAACAACTTTGTACCCAAAAACTTCCCCTCTCCACAGTGCTGGAAAATCTGCTGCTGCTCTCACGTGCCTCTCACAGCAGTTAATTATTCTCATTATTCAAAATAAGGCTTTTATTTCTAATCAGAATATGTCTGGCTTAGTTCTCCATTCATTCCAATTCATCTTTCTCAAGGGCATTAAACAATCCTCAGCATCAGATGTTTTCTCCTGGGACTTCCTCAATGAAGATACCTTACAGCTCTTTAAAAATTAATGTTTTGTACCCTGTAGAAAACTACAGTCCTGGAATAATGTCTGTTCTGTCTCCCTCCTCAGAATTTTTTGCTGTTTTTTTCAAGCACTGATCCCCAAACCAGAGCTGGAGAAGGACTTTGGACAAAGGCCTGGAGAGACAGGACAAGGGGGAATGGCTGCCCACTGCCAGAGGGCAGGGAGAGATGGGAAATTGGGAAGGAATTCCTGGCTGGGAGGGTGGGGAGGCCCTGGCCCAGGTTGCCCAGAGAAGCTGTGGCTGCCCCTGGATCCCTGGAAGTGTCCAAGGCCAGGTTGGATGGGGCTTGGAGCACCCTGGGCTGGTGGAAGGTGTCCCTGCCCATGGCACAGGGGTGGAACAGGATAATCCTCAA
>NW_016690485.1:187662-195027 GCF_001604755.1 Lepidothrix coronata | reverse complement strand
TATGCAAAGAGACAAGTTAAAAGCCCTCAGCAGCAGGGCATTGTCACAATATCCAGGGTCCAAAGGGGAATTTGGGGTCCCAGGAGGAGTGACCAGGTGTGTCAGGAGCTGCCACTGTGTGCATTCTGTCTCTGGAGCACAGAGGAGGGCTCCAGGCTGCTGCTGGATCACCAGGAGCTGTGGTGCCAGTGCAAAATAAATAATGAAATTCTCTGAGCATCCAGGCACTGGGGACTAAGGGAATATGGAAAATTTACAGCACATTCTGCACTGGCTCCCTCACAGTCCTCTCCAAATGTTAGAGGAACACAAACCCATCCTTCTCCAAGGGAAATCCCTTCACATCCACCAGGTCTGGAGGAACTGAGCAGGGCAGGGTGCTGCTTCCACCCCTTTGTGAAACACAACAGTGCCCTCCTGGACCAGTTCATGCCTGGAGTTTGGGCTCACCCAGCTGGAACTGCTGCCAGGGGATGGCCACGTACCTCTGGCTGTGTCACTCAATAAAATGGTCACATACCTCTGGCTGTGTCACTCAATAAACCCTGTGGGGACCCCAGCCCGTCCCACCTCTCTAATCCACCTGTGTCTCACCACACCTGGCTGAAACAACAGTGCTGTGACCCAGCCCTGGGTGTCACCCACCTCCTTGTGTCACCACCTCCTGTGCCATCACCCACCTCCTGGGTGTCACCTCCTGGGTGTCACCTCCTGTGCCAGCCCTGGGAAAGCCCCAGCCTGGTGTTTAAGGCCCGTCTGGTGGCCCTGGGGCACTGTGGGGTTGTGGTTGTGCTGGCACAGGTGGTGAAGGGCACCAGGGACATCACTGGTTCCTCTCCCTGGGCATTTCCTACCACTGCACTAATTGGAGGGGGACTGTCAAGCCCTGCAGACCTTCAGGTTGTCCCTGAAGGAGTCTCAGGGAGTTCTCACCACTCCATTACTCATCACCCCCCACCACAGTCAGCCCTGCACAATTCATTCCCTGGTCCTGGATCCCAAAGTGGTTCCCAGGGCTGTGCCTGGACCAGCCCGGGTAGGCAGGGACCTGTACACCAGCTGTGAACTTTACCCCTGTCCTTGTTCCAGACTCAAAGTGTTTTGGAACCAGAAACTGTTTTAGCTTTTTGGGGAACCACGATGGAGAGTAATCTGGGAGCTCTGAGCTAGAGACCAGCAGGTATTCCTGCTACAAACCTTTCAGTTGATTTTGTCCTCATTTCTGATTTTATTGGATTACTGTTCCTCCCCTAGAAACCTGCAGAGATGCTGAGCAGGCTGTGCAGTGAGGGCAGGGGACCTGCAGTCAGCAGCTCCCTGGCTGCCACGACCCTTGAGGGAGCTGTCAGGGACCTTTGGGGACCAACAGGAACCTCTAATTCCTGAGAGCAAATCAGTCAACCAAACCTCCCCCTGAATGCTGAGTTACCACCTCGTTTCAGACAGGACAGTTCAGGGAGGTGCTGTGCTGTTTATTATCTCCATGTCTGTCTGTGGTGGGGATTTTATTAAATTAGCACTTGATAGAATCATCTCATTCCACCCCCTGCCCTGGGCAGGGACACCTTCCACCAGCCCAGGTTGCTCCAAGCCCCGTCCAACCTGGCCTGAGACACTTCCAGGGATCCAGGGGCATCCTGACTGGGTCGGCTCCTCACCCACCCCAGGTGAGCTCCACACATCCAGCTGGCCACTGACACAGGGGGTGACCCCCCTCCTCCTGTCCCCTGCCCGTCCTTCCCAGAGCCACTCTCCTGCCACCTGCCAAGACATTACGATGAGAGAAGTGAGAGGAACTAAAATCATGAAGCTTCTCTGCTCTAATTCATTGTCCCCAGAGCTCTGCAGATGAAGGACAGTTAACAAAGCACCACTGTCCATGAACAGCAATAAAACCCAGTGGAAATGGGGTACTTGAACCCTGCACACTCGAGGCTTTGTCCGTGATGAAAGCCAAGCCTGTCCCTGACCATGCAGCAAAGCAATCACACACTGGAGAGTGTTTTCCTTTCAAACACACACTGAGAGCTCGGCTCAACACGAGCCCGAGGCTCCATCTCCACTCCAGGCACAGACTCAGCTCCTCTGTGTGCAGAGACATTCACTGAGGGCAGAGGATTCTCAGCAACTTCCACTTATCTCCCAAAGGTTTTTGAGATTTCATTTACTTTTCACAAAACGCCTGTTGAAATTATAGAATCATGGAAGAACGTAGAATGGTTGGGGTTGGGAGGGACCTTAAAGCTCATCTTGTTCCAACACCCTTCCATGGGCACAGAGCCTTCCTCCTTCCCTTCCTCCCCCTCAGAAAAGGGTTCTTGCACTCCGAAGACACAAAAACCACCAACTGAGCTAATAAAGAGTAGGTGTCTCCAGAGCTGGAGAAAAAGTAGGAAGTGCAGGAGCTGCAGTTTCCCACCACGTGTGGGTTATTAAGCTGACATTTTAACCACGCTGAAATATAAATCTCCCTGCTCAGCTGGCTAATGCCCCATTAGGCATGGGCCCCTGGCCAGGAATGGCCCAGTTGGTGATTCATTGACTCGGGGACATGTCCCTGGGCAGTTTGCTCCTGACCCAGCCATCATGTCCACCCAAGAAGCGGTGCAGCGAGTTCAAAACTGCCTCCCCCAGGGTATAAAACCATTATGGGAAACCCCAAGGAGCAGACAGATACATAGAACCACAGAATCATGGAATCCCAGAATGGTTTGGGAGGGAAGGGACCTTAAAGCTCATTCTGTTCCACCCCCTGCCATGGGCAAGGACACCTTCCACCAGCCCAGGTTGCTCCAAACCCCATATATTGACCAACTCAAATGGCAGCTCAGCTGTTCTCAGAGCTACCAACAGCAACGCACTCTCCTGACGCATTTTCCTTCTCACAGCTCCCTCTCCTATTAGAAACCACATGGCTGTTCTGAGCAAATACTCTTTCTTTTGCTAAGGAAGCCAGTGCAAACACAAATGTTCTGAGGACGTTAAAAAAACCCAACGACACGAGCAGCTTTTGTACCCGGCTCTGTTATCTCCACTGGGAGAAAAACAGCCTTTAATGAACAGACTTTCATTTCCCCTGTGCCCATCACAGGGTGCCTCCTTTGATCAAATCAGAGGAAAATAAAAAAAAAACCAGAAGAAACGCATTGAGAGTGTTAAGAACGTTTGGGGGTTCTGATCTGAAATCATAAATCTCTGTCTTTCCCTTTTTTTGAAGTTGTTACTGGGATGGCTGGAGCAGAGCAGGGATTGGTTTCTGTGTCAGTCACCTCCTGCGTCATTCAGGTGTGAACACCCCTGGTCCCAGAGAGCAGAGCACCTGAGGCTCCTGCTCTCCATCAAGGAGATTGAGTTTGATCCACCAGCTCCCATCCTGACGCAGGGCACAACATTCTGTGGAGCCCATATCCAGGGAGAGCCATTCCCTGACACCTTGGGGTCACCAGCCACTCCAGACGTTTGAATTCAGTTCGGCAGTCATGGTTTAGGGGATATGCTTCCCTCAAATATGGGACAATAAAGCCTTTCCTGACCTCCCAGAGTTCTTCAGCAGGGAAACACCTTCAGCAGGGAAACAAACACCTTCAGCAGCAAGAGGTGCTGGGGTCCCTCAGCAATGAAGGCAGGACAGGCCACCCATCGTCTGTGCTGTGGTGAGCAGTGAGTTGCCCATCCAGCCATGGCTGATGTGCCAGGCTCTGGTCTGGTGACTGACGGGGTGTTCAGAGTCTGGGCACTGAGAGAACAGGTGAAGGAACAGGCAGAAACGAGTCTGTAGGACAGCAAACACAACCAACAGCAGCAGGTGACAGTGAGTCAGGAGGTGTAGGAGCCTCGATGCTCCTCAGCTGAACCTGCGCGGTCTCTGACGATGGAGCATCCATGGGAAGCGGCTCCAGGAGAAACAAACAGCAGTGAAAGTGCTGATGACCCAAGCCCCAGAAATCCCACCACCCTCAACTTGTCCTGAACCCCTTGGGCAAACCTCGGGTGAGAAGTGCTGCAGCTCTTGGTGCTGCTTTCCAAACCCTGTCCCGTGTCCCCCTTCCCTTGCTCAGCACCTGCCCCCACAGCCGGGACAGGGACACTCCCCCGCGGGGCAGAGGAGACGGAGGACACGCTCCCGGATCTGCCTGGTCTTCACCCCGTAGACAATGGGGTTGAGCATGGGCGGGACCACGACGTAGAGGTTGGCCAGGAGGATGTGGACACGACTGGGGATGTGGTGGCCGAAGCGATGCGTGAGAAAGGAGAAGAAGGCGGGCACGTAGAACATGAGGATCACGCAGAGGTGGGAGCCGCAGGTGCTCAGGGTTTTGAGCCGAGCCTCCGGGGACGGGAGCCGGAACACGGCCCGGAGGATGAGCACGTAGGACACGGCGATGAGCACGACGTCCAGCCCCGAGGAGAGCAGCGCCGTCGTCAGCCCGTACCACACGTTGGCTCTGATGTCGGCGCAGGCCAGGCGGGCGATGCCCATGTGCTCGCAGTAGGTGTGGGGCATCACGTTGTGCCCGCAGTAGGGCAGCCGCTTCAGCAGGAAGATGGGCGGGAACATGATGCAGAAGCCCCGGACGACGGCGGTCAGGGCGATCTTCCCGATCACCGAGGGCGTCAGGATGGACGAGTAGCGCAGCGGGTCACACACGGCCACGTAGCGGTCGAAGGCCATGGCCAGCAGGACAGAGGATTCCACGATGAAGCTGAAATGGGTGAAGAACATCTGTGTGATGCAGGCATCAAAGGAAATCTCCCTGGCGCTGAACCAGAAGATGGCCAGCATTTTGGGCACCGTGGTGGTGGACAGCATGAGATCAGAGACGGCCAGCATGGCGAGGAACAGGTACATGGGCTCGTGGAGGCTCCGGTCCGTGCTGATGACGAAGAGAAGGACCGAGTTGCTGAACACTGCAGTGAGGTACATCAGGCAGAAGGGGACGGAGATCCAGATGTGGGACTCCTCCATGCCTGGGATGCCTGTCAGGACGAAGGTGATGGGGTCGAAGCTGCTGTCGTTGAGCTCGTACATGGCGCTTCGGTCCTCGGTGTCAGCCTGGCTCGGCTCTGCGCAGGAAAGAGATGGGATAAACAGTGCCTGCTGAGCCTGGATTTGCCAACAACCCCCTACAGATGTTACAAATCAGGGCACAAGGCACCTACCTTCCACTCTGAGGGGTTCCCTCACTGTGCTTTGCTGTACGAAGCACCTTGTTTGTTCTATCAGCGCTACAAACTGTGTCTGTAAGGAAAACATCTTCTCTGTGCCTCCATCGCCACCACAAACCAGGTCAGGCCCTTTCCTAGCTCAGCTTTATCCACTGTCCCACAAAGATTGCAAAAGTCATAAAAATAGTCATAAAAGTCACCGTCAGCCTTGTCACGATGGGTGGCTGCATCTGTGAGCACACAGAGCCGTGTCTGTGGTGGGACTGTGTGTTCCTCCAGGGAGCTGAAATGACACAATTCCTCACCCCGCTCAGATCAGTGACTGATTCTCCAAGAGCTCCTTGCACAAACCACAAATACAGGGATGAATCCTGCCACAGTGCCAACACTGGGAAGTGTCTGCAGTGTGACTTACACCCAACTGCACCTCTGAGGGCTGTGGCCATCCCTGACACTTCTCTCTTGGAGACCCTTTAGGCACTGGAAGAGACTGAAGTCTCCCCGGAGCCTTCCCTTCTCCAGGCTGAACACCCCCAGCTCTCCCAGCCTGGCTCCAGAGCAGAGGGGCTCCGGCCCTTTCTTTTCCTGCCTTTTCCTTCCTTCCTTTTCCGCTCCTTCATAAAGAGGGGCAAAGACATGGTGGGCTGCACAGAGTGATCCTTGGACAAAGAAATGCTGGCCCAAAGCAGAAACACCCCAGAGAGACACCCCGAGTGCAGAGTTCTGCCCCGATGTCAGCCCGTGGCACCTCCCAGCCTCTGAACTCGGTTTCACAGTTCCTGAAGTGCCGGGGCAGCCTGAGCTCGGAGCTGGATGTTTGGAGCTGGGAATATCATCCCTGAGCTGGGAACATCATCCCTGAGCTGGGAACATCATCCCTGAGCTGGGAACATCATCCCTGAGCTGGGGGCTCCCTCCCATAACTGATCAGCCTGCGGGTATTTTTGCGCATTTGAATAACGCAAACAAGCCAAGCTGTGGCTCCGCGGAGGCTTTACCATGAGAAGGGCTCTGAGGAGAAGGAGCACCACAGGACCGATGGGTTTATGTGCTTTCCCCCATTTTAGCCCCCCAGCCCCCATGTAAGCTCCATCATACGCTAGAAAAACTCCAGGCCAGGGTTGGGATTGAAGGAAAAACAGATGGATTCGGACCAAAGCTAAACCTTCCCTGTTTGCAGCCTGGTTTACTTTCATTGCAAACGGCAGATACACAAGTCAGACGTGTTTGCATTTCTAAGCACTTCCATTAAGGAGGATTCTCGGCCTCCCTGAACCCAAAGTCCACTGAAAACATTGCTCGGTACAGAAAAGACCTTTAGCTCAACGCAAATATTTATCCAGTCTCCTCTTCCACTTGCAAGCCCACGTCACCCAGGTGAATCGAGCCGGGCTGGGTCTAGAACTGGGGATTAAATCCGCCTGGGAACGTTCCCAGGTTCCAATGCCAGCCGGTGAGATTCCGTGTGGGCTGCAAAGCGCCTTCCACCTCCACTTCCCAGCTTATGGAAATCTATTCCTCTCACACGCCGCTTTTCTTCCCTTCGGTCTTTTCAAACAGAATCACTGCCCCAGATCCCAGCGCTTGATATAAAACGACTCACCAGGAGGACCGGCCCCAATGTGGGGAGAGGAAGCGCAGCCCCGGGCGGTGCGGAGCTCGGGGCAGCCCAAATCCCCGCCGTGCTGCCAGGAAGGGGAAGGCCGGCCCTCCCCCCCCCCGGCCTCGGAGGGAGCATCAGCCCCTGCACCTGGGGAAGTTTAAACTGCCGATGCATTAACCATTAACAGCAGTTAACACTCCCGGGTGAGGCATTTCCTGCTTTTCCAGCATTTGCATTGCAAGTGATTTTCCTCCCTCCCGGCCGTGAGGACCTGCGGGGGCTCAGCCCGAGCCCTCCCGGCAGCATCAGCATCGCGGATCTTTGGGAGTCTTTCGTCTGCAACGGGGGAAAATTGCCTCGATCCACTGCTGAAACCTCCCAAAACAACCCCCTCGTGCTGCCACAGGGGAGAGGATTCTCTGCCACCCGACCCCGGCCCGTGGGCACTGAGCTAAAACCATGAGTATGATGTGAAGATCATTGATCAAATCAACAATCTACAAAATCGTGATTTGCAGGAAATTCTTGGCTGTGAGAGGGGTGAGGCCCTGGCCCAGGGTGCCCAGAGAAGCTGTGGCTGCCCCTGGATCCCTGGA
>NW_016690485.1:172856-186435 GCF_001604755.1 Lepidothrix coronata | reverse complement strand
TGGAGCACCCTGGGCTGGTGGAAGGTGTCCCTGCCCATGGCAGGGGGTGGAACAGGATAAGCTTTTAAGTCCCTTCCCACTCAAATCAGTCAGAGATTCCATGATTCTGTGACCCCTAAGATCATCAAGTCCAAAACTGTCAGAGAAGACAATTCTGAGCAGTGCCCTGCCCCACCCAGCAACACTGCCCCCAGCCCTGGCCCCTCCACCCCATCCCTCCAGGGCCCTTTTCCCTGGGACACATCTCCCTCCTCCCCCAGAGACAGGGAATGCCTCCCCATGGCTCCTGGGGTCAGAAGGCAGCAGGAGAGGAGAGAGAGGTCCTGGTCTTGCAGAAGGATCCAGGATCCAAGAAAGGCAACAACTCTCTGACAAGGCACCATCACGGCCGCAGCAGCCGTGGAAATGTTCAACGGGAGCCAGGCAAAGAGTGAGAGCATTAAAACATCAGTATCGTCTCTCCTCTGACGCCTCGTGCATCTCAAATTGCAGCATTTGGACTGGATTCCCCTCACTTTGGCTTTAGGAAGGGATTTGGATGATGCTCTGAGCTCTCCCAGGGTGGGCAGCGGCTCCTCCGTCCCCGGTGCCAGCACTGAACCACCCTGTCCTGGCCAACTGGGAGCTGTAGGGGAAATTTTTCCATTGCAGGTTGGACTCTGTGACCTCGGGGATCTTTTCCAAGCTTAGTGATTCTGTGATTCTACAGAACGGAGGATGTGCTGCTCTGCACCCCAAACACGGGGCTTGTACAAGGAGCTCCAGGTTTCCTCCCTGCTGTGGACACTTCCCACCTTGGGCTGGTTTCCAGGAACCTCTGTGGGGTACAGCAGGAACGCTCGGGGTACCCGGCATGGCCGGGGCTGAGCAGAGCCCAGGAGCAGGGATGGAGTCCCAGAAATAGAGGGTGTCACTGTGAGGAGCAGGACACGGGGGTTGCCCCTACTGTCCCCAGAGCTGGGACACTCACAGGGTCTCTCTGGGGCTGGTGTGAGGAAGAGGAGCCCACAGAGCTCCTTGGGGTGCTCCAGCCTGCACAGGAGAGGTGAGACCGGGCAGCACGGCTTGTGTGTGACTGGAGAAATGCTGAGACTTTGGGAGGGTGACTCCAGAGGTCCCTGTGAGGCAAGAAATGGTCCTGCAGCCCAGCAGCTCCACAGGGCTCCCGGTGGGATCACCCAGAGACTGTGGTGGCATCACCCAGACCCCACAGGCACTGGGCAGATGTGGGGGGCACCAAGAGGGTCCAGGCAGATGCTGTGGAGGAAGACCAGGGCAGAGAGGGCAAGGATGTACTGCAGCCTGGCACAGAGTGGGACACAAGCCCCGTCTGTCCTCCAGGACATGAGGGGTGTCCGTGGCATGTCCTGAGGCAGCCCCTCACCAAGACCTCACCGTCCCCTCAGGGTAAGGGGCGTTTGCACCACGGCTGCAGCTGGGTCTGGCTTCAGCTGAGCCTTAAGGAGATGGACCTGAAGTGTCCAAGGCCAGGTTGGACGGGACTTGGAGCAACCTGGGCTGGTGGAAGGTGTCCCTGTCCATGGCAGGGGTGGGACTGGATGGGCTTTAAGGTCCCTCCCAACTCAAACCCTTCCATGATTCACTGCCCCGTCCCCCGAGCTGCTCATCCCCCCAGGGCTGGCAATGACAAGAGTGACAGGGACAGACTTACAGGAGGGTTGCACAGCTCAGCACAGCTCAGCACAGCTGGGCACAGCCCTGCTCCCTGCCCTGAGCCCCTCACCTGCTGCTTTCCCAGGCTCAGCCCCGCGGCTCCCACCCCAAACCGGGCAGCCACAGCTGCTGCACCATTGTTCTCAGGGCTTTTTAAATCATTTTTATTTACCCACAGGCTCTTTTCTTCCCAGTGCCTGCAGCGGGCGGGGGGGACTGTCCCCCCACTCCTTGGTGCACCTGAGCACAGAGCCCTGGCACTGCTCTGGACTGGACCAGGCAGGGCCCACCAGAGCTGAGCCCCCACCATGGGAACCGCCCCAGCTGGGTCTGGGTGACATCAGCTCCCCGTGTGACCCCCAGGGTCCTGCCGACCCCGAGCTTGGGACCCCCCCGCAGCCCCGTGTCTCACAGACTCCCCCCATCTCCAACCCCCGTGAGTGCTGCAGGGGGGAGCTGTGGGACCCCACAGACAGGGGTCCTGACTGAGCAGAGCTCTGAGGTGAGGGGGGCGGGAATTGTTTGGTTCCCACAGGAATGGTGTCAGAGCAGATTCCAGCAGGAAAGGGCAGCAGTGGCTTCCCCAAAAGCCTCCTTTGGGACTCCACCCCTGTCCTCAGCGCTGGGCTTTGTCCTTCCCCCTTTCACCCTCAAACCAGACCACTAAACCCCCCCCCAAGAGATCAGAGAGCGGCAGAGCTCAGCTCCACACCAACCTCACAGGGTTATTTGCTTTTCTTCTGCTTCTCTCGCAGATTTGGGGCCAGTTCACACCAGACGTGGGCTCAGGGGGTCCCTCCTGCCTCTCTCACCAGAGCCACGGCCAGGCTCTGCCATCCCAGGGAGCAGAATTGGGACATCCCCCCTCGTATCTTCTCCACGATGTGGGTTTGTGTTTCTCTCCTCACCCACAGAACCTCGGGATATATTTAACCTGTAAGTGTTTTCTCCCAGAAAGAAGAGCCCGGGGCTGTGGAACACAGTGTAACAGCCCATAATAGCTCTGGGGCGAACACCACACGTCCTGAGGTCAAGAGAGCAGGATGTGGAGCAGCAGCACGGATGCTCAAGAGCTGCTGTTTCTGCTCTCAGAGCACCTTCCCCTCATCATCACCTGCACCAGGTGTGTAGGGCACGGCCAACCTGAGGGTGTCATCCCCCCCTTCTGCATCAAGGCCAGGCCAGGTGTGCTCTGGGGACCCTCTGCAGAGGATGGAATCGTGGAATTGTTGAGGTTGGAGAAACATCTGAGACTGTCGAGTCCCTGTTCCCCCAGCACTGCCAAGGCCACCACTGCCCACGTCCCCAATGCCACCACTGCCCCACGTCCCCGAGGCCACCACTGCCCCACGTCCCCAGTGCCACCACTGCCCCACGTCCCCAGTGCCACCACTGCCCCACGTCCCCAGTGCCACCACTGCCCCACGTCCCCAGGTGCCACCACTGCCCCACGTCCCCAGTGCCACCACTGCCCCACGTCCCCAGGTGCCACATCCCCACGGCTGTGAATCCCTCCAGGGCTGGGGACTCCACCGATGTCCTCAATATCCAGCCTGAGCCTCCCCTGGCACAGCGTGGGGGCCGTGCCTGTTTGCCCACCTGTGCAGGGCACCCGAGTCCTGCCCTGCTGCTCTGCTCCTCCCTCCTGGGCAAACAGCACCCGGGAGCTCCCGGGGGCACAGCCGGGATGTTCCCCCGGAACACCCCCAACGTCCCCTCACCTCCCACCACCCCAGGAGGGGAATGTGGCTGCGGCCCACGGGGGTTCCCAGTGCAGAGGGACGAGGGTGCTGAGGGCGGGTGGGGCGGGTGGGACAGAGTTGGCTGAAGCTGAAACTCCCCCCCTGGGGCTCCACAAACCTGCAAGAATTTCCCGTTGCTGCCTCGGAGTTTCCGGGGGGGGGCAGTGAGGGAGATGCCAGAGTCCACTGTGTCCACAGAGCTCCCCTTCCCCAAGAGAGATTTCCAGAATGGAACATCTGCAGGATAAAACTGAAATTCGGATGGAAACGGTGACACACGGACTGCGGGGCTCATGCAGGTTAAATAATGACTTTACTGAATAACTAAACAATTAAATAACTAAGTAATTAAATAATGAATTTGCAGAATAACTAAATAATTAAATAAGTAATTGAGTAATTAAATAATTAATTTGCTGAATAGCTAAATAATTAAATAACTAAACAACTCAACAACTAAATAGCTAAGTAATTAAAAAACTAGATAACTAACAGCCTTGGACAGAAGCAGCAGGCAGTTAATTATCTAGCTACTTAATTATTTCCATTAACTGCCCTCTCCATCCTGAGTTGCAGGGCAGCTCAAGTAAGAGGACCTCCAAAATAGATGTGTGGGATGGGCAGAGCTTCCCCTGGGCAGCGGCTGCAGGACCTGCTGCTCTGCCACATGGGACACCCTGGGATCACTGAGCTTGGAAAAGACCTCCGAGGTCATTGAGTCCAACCTTTGACCCATCAGCACCTTGCTAAGTACCCTCTGAGGCCATCGAGTCCAACCATTCCCCAGCACTGCCAAGGCCACCAGTAACCGTGTCCCCAAGTGCCACCCCCACGCATGGAGGGGGGTGTGTGGTGACAGCAGGGTGAGGGGAATGGGAAGGTCTGTAGGCAGAGCCACAGCAAGGTGAGGAATTCCCAGGGGAAGGCCCCGGAGCACAGACGCTGGGGAAACGCCAACTCAGCAGGGGCTGAATCCACCACAGCAAATGTTGTCACCATGCACCAAAAATGGCAAAAAATCACATAGAATTACATATAATGACAGGTAATTACATGCCTGACTCAGGCCGTGGTGACAGCCCTCCCAGCCTACCTGGGTCAGGGGATGGGCAGCAGCTTCCTAGAGCTTGGATAAACAGCAATTCCACCATGGAAACCTCTCCAGCTCCCAGCTCCAGGCTGCCCCAGCTGCAGGTGGGAGCTCCTGCCTGGCACCAGGACCCTCCAGGTGGGACAGGTGGAATGGGGCTCCTGGGGCTGGACCAGGTGCCCTGGGAGTCCCAGAGCATAGGGAGGGGTGCACATGGGGATGGGGCTGCTCTGCACAAGGAGAACCCCTCGGGAGGCTGGGGTGTCACAGGAATGTGGCACAGATGGGGACAGAGACCCCCGGCAGGGAGCAGTCAGACACTGGGGCTGCCCTGAGGGACGGGCAGGAGAGGGACATCAAACCTCTGCTGGGTACCTGGGCAGGGGCTGGCACACCTGGAAAAGCCTGGTGGCACCCACAGGTCCCCATGTAGGGACCATGCTGGTTCTCCCTGTACTGCTCTCGGGCCCAGGGAATTTTCCAAGCACATCTCCATTCTGGGAGGGTCCTTCCTGGGGAGAGGCAGAGGGCTGTGGCAGCCCTGGCAGCAGCCCCCTGCCCTGCACAGGACCCAAAAGCTTGTTTCTCTCACAGGTTGTGCCAGAACATCCATCGCTCCATGTCTCATCCCATAAGGATCCTGCAGTACCATCGATCCCTGAGCAACCAGAGCTGCAGCTGAACTGTCCCCACTGGGCTGGAGAGGGAGCAGGACAAACAGCCTGGCCAAATTCTGGGGAAAAAAAGGGTGTGAGGGAGACTCTGACTGACCATGGGGCAATGCTGTGGTATGGGATGGGGCTGAAAAGCGACAGCCCAGGCCAGGGGGCTGGAATTTCCTGCTGGGAAGCAGCTCTAGCAGGGACTCAGCACATTGTGACTGTCACAGGCTGGCAATTAAGAGCCTGGAGGTGAAATTGGGACCGGGGTCCCTGTGGGACCCTGCACCTCTGTGCACTCACAGGCTGGGGACAGGTTCAGGTGCTGCCCTCAGGGTCCATCCATTGGAGAACGGGGTTGGAAAGAGCCTTGGCTGGAGCCAACGTGCTCTATCCCATGGTCTGATAATGAATGAAGAGCTCACAGGGACCTCAGCAGGCCTTGCCACATCCTGAAGGGCCGAGTCCCTGTTGGATGGAGCAGGACACTGTGGGCTAATGGAAAAACTCCTCGAGGACCTGACCCTGCAAAGTCTTCAGCAATCCCAGAGAGATGAAGGATGTTGTCCCCAGGAGCTCACAGATATTGTCCCCAGGAAATGATGGATCCTGTCCCCAGATGACAGATATTGTCCCCAGATGATGGATATTGTCCCCTGTCTGCCTCAGGAAGCATTTAACAATTTCCACGATGGCACCCGAAGTGTTCTGATCATCGAATCACAGAACCATGGAATGGTTTGGGTTGGAAGGGACCTTAAGGCTCAGTTCACTCCACGCCCCCTGCCATGGGCAGGGACACCCTCCACTGGGCCAGGTTGCTCCAAGCCCGCTGAAGCCCAAATTTCAAGCACTGTGTGAGTTATGGGACTTCCAGCTTTGCAGGTTATTGAATTGTTCAGATCCCAAAGGGCGACTCTGGACAAGCCACAGGAGGACAGAGATGAGTGGGAGCTTCCACTGGAGCATGGGGTGACACCAGCACTGGGGTAACCACAGGTTTGGGAGCCAAAGCGTGGGACGGAGTGTCCTTGAGAGACCATCAGACACGGGATGGAGCATCTCCTGGAGGCGCAGGAGGGAGGGACACGCCGAGTGCGTCAGCAGCACAGCAGAGGGGCTGCGGGGAGGGACGAGGGGCCTTCGGGGAGAGCACAAGGAAGGTCTCCCAGGAACCCAACAAAGGAGCCACGGCCACGAGGACACCGATACCGAGAAAGCCGCAGGGCGAGGCGGGAGCCGAGCCGGCAGCGCGTCCCCACAGCTGCAGATCACGGATTGAATTGAGTCTGTAAATTAAATTCCTCAAGAAATAATGAACCGCACAGGCTGCTGCTCCGGCCTGGGGAGGTCGGGGACAGCTCACAGCAGCAGCTGCCCAGCCAGGGGGTGGGGGCACAGGCAGGGACAAGGCTGGGGGTGCTGGGTGGCTCCAGGAGCAGAAACTCAGGAGCTCAGAACTGGAGACACAACCTGGATTTGGACACCAGAAATCCCAGAGTCATTTAGGGATCAAGTCCACCCTGTGCCCCATCCCCACCTTGTCCCCCAGCCCAGAGCACTGAGTGCCACAGCCAGTCCTTCCTTGGACACCTCCAGGGCTGGGCACTCCAAACCTCCCTGGGCAGCCCCTGCCAAGGCCTCACCACCCTTTCAGTGAAGAAATTTTTCCTAACACCTAATTTTTCCTGGAGCTGCTGGAGGAAAGAGCCAATCCAGCAGCACCCGTGGGGATTTGGATTCTCTGTCCCAGGAGAAGGAATCCTCACTGACAGGACAGAAAAGTATCAGGATGTGGAGTGGGAAGGTGGTGGCCAAGGCAGACTCCTACTTGGATGGCCAAAGCAGGGCAGAGGGGAATCCCCACAGCCAAACCAGGGGGGAGGAACAAAATACTGCAGGTGCCTGCAGAACAGGGAAATCCATGAAAACTCTGTGGGCAGATGCCAGGAAGGCTGAAAGCTTTGACAAGCAACTGCCTCAGGGGATCCAAACCAGCCCCAGAGCCTTCCTCAAACAATTCCAGAGCAGGAGGCACCACAGAGAGCTCATGGGGCCAAGGGGTGTTCCTGGCCAAAGGGGGGCCTCGGGGCAAATGGAGCCTGGAAAGAGCAGAGGGGTAAGTCCCTGGATCTTTTGGGTTTTCCCCAGCACAGGAAGGACATGGAGCTGCTGGAGGGAGTCCAGAGGAGGCCACGGAGCTGCTCCCAGGGCTGGAGCCCCTCTGCTCTGGAGCCAGGTTGGGAGAGCTGGGGGGGTTCACCTGGAGAAGAGAAGGCTCCAGGGAGAGCTGGGAGCCCCTTCCAGGGCCTAAAGGGGCTCCAGGAGAGCTGGAGAGGGACTGGGGACAAGGGATGGAGGGACAGGACACAGGGAATGGCTTCCCACTGCCAGAAGGCAGGGAGAGATGGGAAATTGGGAAGGAATTCCTGGCTGGGAGGGTGGGGAGGCCCTGGCCCAGGTTGCCCAGAGAAGCTGTGGCTGCCCCTGGATCCCTGGAAGTGTCCAAGGCCAGGTTGGACGGGGCTTGGAGCAACCTGGGCTGGTGGAAGGTGTCCCTGCCCATGGCAGGGGGTGGGATTGGATGGGATTTAAGGTCCCTTCCCACCCTTGAGAAAGCTGGAATTGGCAGCCCCACCCTGGAATCATGAGCCCCTCAGATCCACAAAGGCTTCTGCATTTGGAAACTTTCCACTGGAAATGGAGGTGCCAAGGTCAGTCTGAGAGTGGCATGTGCAGGGAGAGGACAAGGAGTCCCTCCAGCAACTGGAACAAGTGCAATTGGAATAACTGAGCTGTCCAACAGGAGAATGCATTCCAAACTTTATCTGACAAGCACCGACCTTGAGAAAGCTGGATGGGGATGAGGCTGATGAAGTGAACCCTCAATTAACGGAATTGGCGGCGTGAGCGGCGTTTGTTCCACTTTGCTGGGGAGTCAGGGTTGGCTGAGGGACACAGCCAGGGCCATGGAACAGCCACCAGCTCCCAGGGCCATGGATCATGTCAGGCTGGCTCTCCTGTGCCAGGGAGAAGATCTCTGGAGCCACGGATCATGCCAGGCTGGCTTGCCCTGTGCCAGGGGGTCCTCCTGTCCCCACAGCCCCAGACCTGGGGGCTCCTGCTCCAGAGAGAAGAAAAAAGACAAACCACTCCAGTCCTACCCCTGGAAGGGGTTGGTCCCTTGGCTCTGACACTGAGGTTTCTGTGAACTTTTGGCAGGAAGTAAAACCCAGGAGCCTCGGGACAGGTGGGAAATGAGGGTCCCCATCCCCAGTGTGGCCCAAGGGACACGAATCATCCCCTCACCAGTGCTGGGAGCTATTTTCCCAAACAACCCCAAATCCAGCAGCTCTAAGCACGTCAGGAGGGCTCAGGAAGGGATTAGAAAGGGATTAAGAGGAAAATCTTTTACTAGGAGCTGCCTCTGTGCTGGACCCCCAAGGGCTTGGGGAGGGGGGAGGCACAGGCCACCCCCAGCTCAGACAGCCTGACAAAGTCCCAGTTTGGTGCTAAAAATGGGCTTGTTGGGATAATTCACAAGAGAGGCCCATTAGCTGGACAAATCTACTTAAGGGAGTGAAAGAGGACGATTAATCACTCTGGGATGAAGTCTTGGGATAATCTCCCAAGGAGCAAATAATTGGGCATTAAAGTGGGGGGGAAGACTCTGAGCAGCCTGTGGATCAGTCCTGACTCTGGGGCTTCCCCATGGGAACCACGTGGAGAAACAGCACAGCCCCCAGTGCCATGGGGCTCCCAGGGTCCCCCTGGACAGGGTCCTGGATCCACCAGGGGATGGGTATTGGAGGTTTGGGGAGTCGTGGCCATGTGCTGTCCCTGCCACAGATGGGCTTCCAGGGGGCCCCAGTACCTCCAGAGCAGCCCGGGAAAGTGTCCTGGGAAGGGGAGGAGAGGGGGGGACAGGGAGGATGAAGATGAGGTCCTCCCACAGGAATAGGAGGCTGCACGAGGCAGCCGGAGCACCATTCACCTGGGTCAGACAGCCAGATAAACGTGTCCCTGTCACGGCACTGGAGTCGGGGCTCATTCCCAGCATCCCCAGCACTGCACCCAGAGCCAAACCTGCAGCATTTGGCCCTGGGGAGGGTCAGCCCGGGCCAGCTTGAGGCAGTGTAAGCCCAGGTAGGCACTGTCACAGCCCAGGGCACAGGACCCAGCACAGCCCCAGGAATGGGATCTGGCACAACCCAGGGCACAGTCCCTGTCATGGAAATCACCATCAATGTGGTTTTCACAAGGTCAATGCTTCCAGCCCCAGCAGTGCCAACAGATGGTGCAGCTGGAACACTGGAGAGGAGCAGATCCCACAGCAGGACCCAACAAGCTTTGTGGGACCCGCTGCCACCCCCACCGGGACACCAGCGCTCAGGTAACCCAGGTAAGCCGGGTGCAGGACACTCCACTGCTCCCCGCTCCATCCCTGTCCCGGGGAGGGGCCATGTCCAACAGCAGCTCAGGAGATGGCTGTGGGGCTTGTCCTTCCCACGGTCCTTCCGCTGTCGGGACACAGCCAGGGCCGGTGGCATCATCCTGATTTGGGGGTGGTTCGATGCTGGGATGGTTCAAGGGCACTGTGCTGGGGGGACTCATCTCCCTCTGCTCAGGAGCTCGGGGGGCCACACAGGTGCTCAGGGAATGGCTGACGGATGTCCTGTCCCATTTCCCCCTTTTCTCCTGCCCCCACATGCTCCTCCCTTCCTACCCCAGCCAGGGGAGGCTGGTGCCCAGGGCAGTGACATTGCCCAGGGGGGAAATGCTCCCTGAGGCCAGGATGGCTGTCTGGGCACAGGGACCCAATGGTCCCTGTGAGCCCCTTCCAAGGGATGTCCCATGGTCATAAAGTAACTGGTGGATGAACCCCAGTGTGCTCATGGCACCCACTGGCACTGGGAAACCAGTAAGAACCTCCTGACCAGCTGGGGACTCTCTTGCTTGTTGTCCCTGTACACCAGGTCCCGCAGTCTCCGCTGCTCCCAAATTCCCAGCACAAACCTGTGACAGTCCTGAGGCTCTGGCAGGGCCAGGAGGGAAGTTACAGATGTCCCAAACCTCAAAGGTCTGAATTTACTGGGAATTGTATGAACTTACCTTACACCTCAAGGTTTGTTCCAACAGTTTGAGCACAAAGCATGGCTACAGCTCAACCCCCTGAGCTCCAGCCTGTGGCCAGTGTGGGGCTCACCTGTGGCAGCTGGAGGCAGCCAGAGGTCATGGAATCATGAACAGTTTGGGTTGGGAGGGACATTAAAGCTCATCTTGTTCCACCAGAGCTGGCCCAGGTGAAGGTGACACCACCAGAGCTGGCCCCAGGCCCCTTCACCTGCTGTACCTGCTGCACCTTCTGCAGTGGCACTGGGAGTGGGGACACGACCCAGCACAAACCAGTGCTGGACCGAGAACTCACTGTGACACACCAGGAGGTGACAGGAGCAGCTGGAGCGTGTCCCTTTCTGCCTTGTGCTGTGCCTGGGCTCCCAGCACCACACCCCCGAGCCCACCCCAGCCCTGTGAGCTCCCAGGAGCTGTGCACCCCACAGGACTCATTTTGGACCACACACAGGTAATTCCACGTTCCCAATGTTTATTCCTCCTCCACCTCTCCCCACAGGTGTCAGAACTTCTGGAACTGCTTCTTGGTGCCCGCGGCCTTGGTCACCTTGAGCACGTTGAAGCGCACGGTCTTGCTGAGCGGGCGGCACTCGCCCACCGTCACGATGTCCCCGATCTGCACGTCCCTGCAAGGACACCGGGGGGTCAGGGGCTCCCCTGTCCCTCAGAACCCCAAACCTGGCTGTTCTCCCCAGGAGGGAGCACAGAGCTCCCACAGGTACTGCCCAGAACCTGCCCCATGGTTCAGCACATGCCAGTGGCGTTGTCAGCAGCCCCTCACCCGGGGGACTCTGCAGACCATCGTGAGTTTGGACATCATCACCTGGGAGCAGATTCCTGTGAGGAGCTGGGCCATGAACCCACCTACGTCCCACCCAGGTGTGCCCTAACTGCAGCTTGTATGAGTTCAGCACCACACACAGTCAACGTGGACAGGTGTGGGGACAACCCCAGCACACCTGGCACAGCCCAGGGACACCTGCACACATGGGGACAGGGACAGAGGGACAGCTGCACACCCCTGGAGCAGGGGGACAGGGGCACAGGGACAGCTGCACACCCCTGGAGCAGGGGGACAGGGGCACAGGGGCACAGGGACAGCTGCACACACCTGAAGCAGGGGGACAGGTGCACAGACATGTTCTTGTGGCGCTTCTCGAAGCGGTTGTACTTGCGGATGTAGTGCAGGTAATCGCGGCGGATCACGATCGTGCGCTGCATCTTCATCTTGGTCACCACACCTGGGCCACGGGGGACAGGCACAGGTATTCCTCCATGTTTACCTGAATCCCAAACCCTAGCCTCCCTCTGGGGTGCTCAGTGTCCTGCCAGGCCACAGGGCAGCTACTCCCTCCCTGCCAGCCACGCCCTCCCCATTTCTGTCACAAACCCAATTATGGCTCTTTTTGAAGCCCTTCTAACACACTCTCTAATGCTTCCTGCACCACCTGCTCCTGCCCTAGAGCAACATCTGCCCCCCAGGCACAGCACACCCGGGGGGTCCCTGCCAACACCTGGTCCTGTCACCTGCATCAGTGAAGCCAAGTGGCAGCGTCGTCAGGCCCCTGGTGGGCTCGGCAGACCATCGTGAGATCGGCATCATCTGCGGCTCCAGGACCAGGGCGGGGACAGGCACTTGGGCGGGTTTCCTGCCCCAGGGACCTCAGAGGCCCTGCCCTGGCTGGTTACTTGCCCCAGGACTCCCCTGGGATTCCCTCGGGGATGTCCCATCTCACCTGAGAGGATGCGGCCTCGGATAGAGACATTCCCAGTGAATGGACACTTCTTGTCGATGTAGGTGCCCTCGATGGCCTGCAAGGACAGGTGGGTGCCAGGTGAGTGGACACGGCTCAGGTGACACCGGAGCTCAGAGGACAGTCATTGCAGCAAGGAATCATGGAGTGGTCCAGGTGGGAATAGCCTTGGAGAAGACTGGCTCTCACCAGCACCACTACTGCCCCTTCCCAAGTGCCATGCCCACCCTGGGCAGGGCCCTTCTGGGGGCACAGCTGGGGGTCACATAGGCCCTGCCCAGGGCCCCCTCACCTCCTTGGGGGTCTTGAAGCCCAGCCCCACGTTGCGGTAGTAGCGAGGCAGCTTCTCCTTGCCGCCTTCGCCCAGTAGCACCCGTTTTTTGTTCTGGAAGATCGTCGGCTGCTTCTGGTACGCGCGTTCCGTCTGCAGGGGGCGGGGTGGGGTCAGCGTGGGGCCGGGAACGGGACCCGGGCACCGGGCTGTGGGACCCTCAGCACCGGCGTGGAGCCGGCCCTGGCCCCGGGGCACTGAGGCCCTCCCCCGCCCCCAAAAGGCCCCGGGGGAACAGAGACCTCACACAGCCCCGGGGCACCGGGCCTCGTGCCCTCCCCCAAACCCTCGAGGCATCGGGACCCTCCCTCCCCCTCCTCCAAACCCCGAGTCACCAAGACCCACCCCATAAAACCCCGGGGAGCACCAAGATCTCCCTCAGCCCCGGGGCATGGGAACCTCTGCCCCCACCTCAAACCACTGGGGCTCCGAGGTTCCGCCCCCTTCGTCCCTCCATCCCGGGGACACGGGCCCATCTCCTCCCCCCGGCCCCCAAAACCCCAGGGCACCGAAATTCCCTCCCCTCCCAAACCCGCGGGGCACGGGACCCTTCCCCGCCACCCCAGGACCAGCCATCCGTCGCTCCCACCCCAGAACTCCAAGCACCGGGACTCCCCCTCTCCCACTCGCAGCCCCGGGGTACGGGTCCCTCTCCCGCCCCACCCCAAACCCCGAGACTCTCCCTCGGCGTCCCGCCACAAAACCCCAGGGCCGAACCCCCCCCGCGCGCCGCTCCCGCCGCCCCTCTCCGGCCGAGGCCGCCTCCCCCGCGCCCCGCTGGCCGGTGTGGGGCCCCGGGGGGTGTCCCCGGGCCGTGCCGGGGGGTCCCGGGGGAGCCCCCTCAGCGCCCACCTGCGTGTCCGCCATCTTGGCGCGCGCGGGCCGAAAGAGGCCGCGGAGCACGCGCGGCGCGGGTTAACCCGGGGGCGGGGCCAGGGGCGGCAGTGACGTCACGTGATATGTGACGTCACGGGGGCCGTCGGGTGGAACGTGACGGGGAAATGGAGCCGGAGCCGGGGACGGGATCGGTCAGTGCGGGGGAACCGCCCCGAGCGGGATGGCCTCGGCACCCAGCCCAGAGCACCCAGTGCCACGGCCAGGCCTTCCCGGGACACCTCCAGGGATGGGCACTCCAAACCTCCCTGGGCAGCCCCTGCCAAGGCCTCACCACCCTTTCCAGCAGGAAATTCCTCCTC
>NW_016690485.1:160179-171674 GCF_001604755.1 Lepidothrix coronata | reverse complement strand
CCTGCTGGCCACACTGTTTCTGATGCAAGCCACTATGTGATACAGAAATTACCTCACCTGGGCTGAAAACCTCACCTGGAGATAAAGGGATGACTGGGAGTTGCTCACAATCAGTTGGGAACTAGGAAAAAGTCTCATCCACAGGGATGTGAGGGCTGAAACGGGGCATGGTGGGGGCAGGACCCCCGGATTCCAGCCCCTGCCCAGCTCCTCACCGGATGGGAGGTGCCACTGAGATCTGACCACAGCGCGTTCATCTCCCTGCACTATTATTTGCTGTCACTTCATCCCGTTGATTCCCAGCCCTGGTGTGCAGCTGGAGCCCCAGAGCCAGGCTCTGCATTGCTGGGTGGGTGACCTTCCATACTCCCGGGGAAAAAAAGGCTGGAATAAAGCTCACTCTGCTCCCTCTCCCCAGTGTTTCCATGCTGTACAACTGGAGAAAAGCTGCAGTAGACATACTGAGTGACTGCAATAAAAACATGAACTATTGGAATCGAAAATATGGATGCTCTCCAGCCACTGCACCTGCAGGACATGGAGGGGTAAACAGGACAGGGAATGGAGTCGCTGCCCTGGGGCACCCACCAGTCCCCCCAACAGCCTGGGAGGTGCCACCACTGGGGCCCCATCCCTTTTATCCCCTTCATCCTCATCCCATCCAATCCCACCTCTATTCCCATCTTCATCCTCCTCATCCCAACCCCACTTCCATCCAACCTGCATCATCCCCGTCCCTAACCCCATCCATCCTTACCTCCATCCTCATCCCCACTCCAGCAGCACTGGGGAAGCTGCGGGGCGATGGCCATGAACAGGGAAGGGGTCCCAGGGGTCCCAGGTGGGTGCTGGACAGGAACTGTCACAGCACCAGGGGGCTGGAGCCCCCACACCCCACAACTGGGGGGCCAACATCAGCACCTTCTCCATGTGCTGCCGCTGCCCCCCAACAGTCACAGCTTCACCCCATGGCTCTGGCAGCACTCACTGCCCCATGGCCACCCCCCGAGCCCCCCAGAGCTGAGGAGAGGCAGACGTGGGGTGTCTCAGGCCAGCAGTGCCCCGACAACAGCACAGACAAGGGGACGATGCCCTCGACCAGACCCTTTATTCCGAAGGGTTTTACACAGCACAGACACACACGCCCCCTCCCCATGCACGGCCCCCCCGCGCCCCTCCAGCCCCACACCCCGGGGGTTGCATAGAGAGCAGCTGGGTGGGCACTGGGGACCCCCGGGGGGCCGAGGGGGGCAGAGCCAGCCCGCCCCGCGCCCCCCCGCCCCTCGAGCCCAGGGGACCCCCAGGGTCCTGCCCTGCCCCCCGGGGCACAGGGCGGGGGGCGGCCACTCGTGTCCAAAGTGCAGCCCTGCCTCAGCCCAGCTCCGCCCCAATAAATTAAAAAGGTCCAAGTCCGGGGTTAAAAAGGGGCCCGGGGGGTCACTCCTCGGGGGGCTCGGTGAGGAAGGGGGAGGTGACGGCGTGGGCCTGGGCGATGGCCGCCAGCTCCTTGAGGAACTCGCTGAAGATGACGGCACAGTACACGGCGTTGCGCACACGCAGGGCCTCGCCGTGCCGCGCCGGGGGGGCCAGGGGAGGCAGGGGCTGCAGCCCCCCGTCCCGCAGCCCCTGCAGGGCCAGCTGTGCCGCGTGCCGCGCGCGCGTCGGGCTGTTGGCGTGGCGCAGCAGCAGCTCCCCCAGGGACGGCTTCCGGCTGCGGGCTGTGGGACGGGGGCACATGGGGGGTCGCATCTATGCCCTAGTGCACCCCCAGACCTCCCCCAGCCACTGCATAGACTGCTCACCTCCCCCAGACTCACACTCCCCATGGAGAAACCCCAGGGCTCCCCAGCTCCCAGCACGGACCCCCGACCCCCTGTTAACACACCATGCAGCCCCCAGCCCTCCCCACAGCCCCTCATACTATGCGCAGCCCTCAGCCCCTGGGCAATGCAGGGGGCAGCCCCCAGCCCCTCCCTATAACCCATGCATCCCCCAGCCCCCCCACCAGCCCACAGCCCCCCGTGCAGACTCCAGTGCTCTGCACACTACGCAGCCCCCAGCCCCTGGGCAATGCACAGGGCAGCCCCCAGCCCTTAATGCAGCCCCAGCCCCTTGTACAGCAGAGCATGCAGCCCCCAGGACCCGGCCCTGCCCCCAGCCCACTCCACAGCCCCAACTCCCTGCACAGCCCCTATTGGTTTCACACAGCTCCCAGCCCCCCATGCACCCCCAGTCCCTGCCGAGGCCGTGCTCTCACCCAGGGTGTCGGGGCGCCGCAGGGCAGGGGTGGCCCCAGGCCCCTCGGCCCAGTCCAGCCGTCCCCGAGCAATCAGGTACTTCTTGGCCTTGAAGAGAAGTGCTGGGAAATCTTCCTGGCTGGCGGCGAAGCTCTCAATCTTGTTCTTCACCGAGCCCAGCACCTGCAAGACCACAGGATGGAGGTGTCCCAGAGGAAGAGCAAGCCCAGGGGCATGGGAGAGTCCCTGTCCCCACAGCGGAATAACAGCCACGTTCCCGTGGCACTTGGGGACACGGGGCAGTGGTGGGCTGGGCATTGCTGGGGGAACTCAACAGTCTTGGGGGCCTTTCCAACCCTTTTCCGTGACTCCATGAGGGAAGACGGTCCCGGGGAGCCATACCTGGAGCAAGGACTTCACACTGGGCTGGAAGACCATGTTGGTGTTGAGCAGGAAGGAGCGGAGCAGGGGCTGGGGGTAGCAGGCCAGCTGGGCCACCAGCCCCGTCAGCAGGAAGTTGACATAGAGTGAGTTGTGGGGCATGTTCTCCAGCTTCCCGAAAAGCACCGACACGAAGGGGCCTGCGGGTACGGGGGGGTCAGGTGGGGGCACAGGGGGGTCAGGAAGGGCCCCGCCAGCAGCCGGGACCCCCACCCCATGCCCCCATGCCCACCTGTGAAGGGTTGGCTGGGGGGCGGCCCCACCGCCCGCGGCGGGCTGGCCACCACCTGCGCCAAGGGGTCCGGGGGCCGCGATGGCACCCGCCCGGCGCCCGCGTCTCCCTCGGGCAGAGCAGCAAAGCTGGCGAAGGCCTCCTCCTCCTCACGGGACAGGGGCGGCTCGGGGGGCTCCGGGGGGGCGGCCAGAGGTCCCCCCACGCCCCCATTCCGCATCTCGGCCTCGATCTCGCGCAGCTCCTCGGTGAAGGTCTCGATGGAGACGCCGGTGCCGGGAGGCTCAGCAGGCGCACGGGCCAGCAGCTCCTCCAGCAGCGAGTCCACAGACGGCAGCGGCTCCCAGCTGGGGGGCTGTGCCTGGGGGGCCCCATTCGGTGCCCCCTCATTGCCCTCCCCCTCGCCCTGGGGGCTCCGACGGACCTTCTTCACCACCACGTCCCCCTCGGGCCGCCCCGGCTCGGCCGCTGTGTGTGCCCCGTTCACCAGCGTCCCTCCATCCCGGGGGTCGGGGCCAGACCCCCCCACACCGGGCTCGTCCCCCCCGAGGGACCCCCCCAGCACCTCTCGCGCCCCCTCCTCGGGCAGCCCCCGCTTCTTAGTCCGCGGGGTGGGGGGCCCCGGGGGCCGCGCTGGGGGGCTGTCGGGGTCAGGCGGGGGGCCGGGGGCGCGGGGGTCCTCGCCGTCGTAGGGGGCCGACCAGACGCGGCAGGCCCAGGCACAGCGGTCTATGCTGCGCCGCGCGTCCCGCAGGTATTCCAGGTAGTTCCTGTCCAGCTCCGCCACCTCGTCCCGGGGACCGGCACAGGGGGGGCTGCCCGCGGGGGGACCGGGGGAGCGGGGGGCGGCCGCCTCAGGGGGGGCCGCGCTCGCCTGGCGCATGAAGAAGGAGAGGCGGGACGGCGTGGAGGGCTTCGGTGCCGGGGGGGCGTCTGCGCCGGGGCTGCCGTGGGCTGTGGGGGGAACAGGGGTCAGCACCAAGCTGGGGGGGAAGGGGTTCGAGGGGCTGTGGGGGGAACAGGGGTCAGCACCAAGCTGGGAGTGGGGTTTGAGGGGCCACAGGAACAGTGGGAAGGGGTTTAATGCTGGGACAGGGAGGGGATCTGAGGGGCCACGGGGATGGGCTCAGTTCTGAGCTAGGATGGGGATGGGGTCCCAGGGGCTGTAGGGATGGCATAGGAGCACTCAGCACTAGGACAGAAAGGGGGTCCAGGGGCCATGGGGACAGCAAGAGAGCCCAGTGCCAGGACAGAACGGGAACAGGGTTTGAAGGGCCACGGGGATGACACAGGGGGCTCAGTCCTGGGACGAGATAGGGCCTGAGGGGCCATGTAAAGCCTGGGAGGGGGTTCAGCATCAAGCCAGGATGTGTAGGGGGTGCGAGGGGCTGCGGTGCCATACCCCTGGCCCGGGACGGGGGCTCCTCCTCCCGGTCGGGGGGCGGTGGGGGGCTCTCGGGGCGGCAGCAGCGTGGGATGAGCGACAGGAACTTGGCCGCCGTCTTCCCATAGATGTCCAGGTCCCGCACTGCCCGCTTCTGGCTCAGCATCACATGGCTGCAGGGCAGCAGGTACCTGGGGGCAGGGGGGCACGGAGGGGCTGCAGGGGTGGACACCGGGACGGGGACACCCCACTAGACCCCAGCCCCTTCACAGCCAGGCAACAATGTGGCTGCCCCACACCCACATGCGCAGCTGGGAGCAAAGCCCTGGGTCCCATCCCAGAGAATCCCCTGGAATGGGGTGGCAGCAGGTGACCCCCCCGAGCCCCTCCGGTCCCCATTACCTGAGCACCAGCTGCAGCATCACATCCTCGCAGTTGAGGCTGAGCAGGGTCCGGAACAGGCTCAGGGACACCATGCACAGCTGGGGACAGCACAGGCATCAGGGGGGCAGTGGGGCAGGTGGGCTGGGGATGGGAACGGGATGAGGATGTTGGGGATAGGGATGTCAGGGATGGAATGGAAATGGGATGAGGACAAGGATGATGGGGGGCCGTGGGGGCCGCAGGGGCTCACCTGGGAGTTGCTAGTGCAGCCCACCAGTGTGTCCAAGTTGGGGTGAGTATGTTGGGGATGGGAACGGGATGTGGGGGGGCCATGGGGGGCTCATGCAGGAGTTGCTGTTGATGTGGCCCACCAGCGTGTCCAGGATGGGATGGGGATGGGATGGGGGTGTTGGGGGGCCACAGGGCTCACCCGGGAGTTGCTGTTGATGCGGCCCACCAGCGTGTCCAGGATGGTGGCGTTGTCGTGCCGGTGCAGCAGCACGAAGCGCAGGAAGGTTTTCAGCAGCGCCGTCTCGCTGACGCTGCGCAGGAACAGGTCCAGGTATGCCGTGCTGGCGATCATCTCTTCCACCGAGGTCTGTGGGACAGGCACCACAGGATGGGCACTGTGTGGCCCTGCCCACCCACACAGGCAGGGGTATGGGCAGCAGACCCACACTCTGTGCCTGCTCCTGGGGGTCCCTCACCTTGTGCAGTGCCGGCCCCATCACAGGCACGAGGAACCCGTTGTGGACGTAATCCACCAGCTGCTTCTGCACCAGCGGGTGGGCAACCTGTGGGGCCACAGGGAGGGTCAGGCAGCCCCCTACAGCGCTGGGAGCCCCCCACAGCCCCTCAGAGCCCCCCAGCCCCACCTGGATGACAGCGTTGCAGAACTCGAGCGAGTTCATGAAGAGGACGAGGGAGGAGACGCCGATCCAGTCCTCACGGCGCAGGAAGTGCCAGTCGTCCCCCCGCACCTCGATCTTGCGGGGCAGGGAGGAGTACAGGGCGCTCAGGCCCGTGGCCAGCACCTGGGGACACACCTGGGTACTCAGCTGCTCCACGGCCCCTCAGACCTCCGGCCGCTGGACCTGACCAGCCTCCGCTGAACCCCAATCCCACAGGAACCTGCCCCCCTCCAGCCCGGCTTCAGGCAGGGCAGCTGGGCTGGGCCCAGTGTCCCACTCTGGCCCAAGGGACCGGCCCCCTTGTCTTCAGCCCAACACTGAGCCCTCCATCATCTCCAAGCCCCTCCATCATTCCCAAGCACTCCATCCCCAGGCCCCCTGTCACCTCCAAGCCCATCACTTGCAGACCCTCCATCATCCCCAGGTCCCTTGCCATCTCCGAGTAACCCATCATTGCCAGGCCCCCCATCCCCCCCAAGCCCTCTATTTCAAAGCCTTCCATCACTCCCAAACTCTCCATCACCTCCAAGCCCCACAAGATCTCCAGACCCCCCATCATCTGCAGACCTCTCGCATCCCCAAGCCCCCATCCAGGGCAGCGCTCCTCCCTCCAGGCCTGTCCATGGCTCCAGCCCCAGTGGCCCAACCCAACCATGTCCCAGCCCTGCCCCAGGCAGGGGAGGCCCCGCTGGCCAGTCCGTACTGGGCAGAAGTAGGAGTTGTCGGTGATGGACTGTGCCACGGTGCGGTTGCTGGCCGACATGGCCATGATGAGCAGCAGCGCGTCGCGCGCCTGCTGGCCCCGCGCGCCCTCGTGGTGGATGAAGGGGATGAGGAGCGAGAAGATAATGAGGTTGGCGGGGCCCTGGTCCGTGTGGCTGTGGAAGAAGAGCTCCAGGATGGCCGGCTCGCGGGCCACAGAGACGCAGAGCTGGTTGAGCAGCAGCACCAGGCTGTTCTCGAGCGGGGCCGAGGCGGGCTCGGCGCACACGCTGAGCAGGCGCAGCAGCGGCGTCAGCACCGCCTTGTGCCGCAGCAGAGGCTGCCGGGCCTGGCTGATCAGCATCTCGTACAGCTTCAGCTGCTCCACCTGGAAATGGGGACACGGACGGGGTGGGAGAGGCACCGAGACTCCCGGGTCCATCTGCTCCCCCGGCGCTGCCCAGCCCACCACTGAGCCCCATCCCCAAGTGTCACAGCCAGACAGCTGTGAAATCCCCCCAGGAGCGGGGACTCCAGCCCTGCCCTAGGCCACCCGTGACAGGGCTTAACAGCCCTTTCCAGGAGCAATTTTCCCCAATATCACAGAACGATAGGATGCTGTGGATTGGAAGCGATCTTAAAGCCCATCTAGTCCCAACCTAAATCCAACCTGAACCTCCCCAGGTGCAGCAACCAGCCCTTGGCCTGGCTGATCCTCACCCCACCACCCTCACCCCTTGAATCCAGTCTGTCCCAGCCCCCCGCAGGCCACCCACTCCCACAGACCCCCCCTGCCCTCTCCACTCCTCATCATGGACCTTCCTCTCCTCGGTGAAGTCTCCCTGCAGGTGCCAGCACAGGAGCTGCTCCAACAGGTTCTCGGCAGCCACGAACTCCAGGATGGGCCCGCAGGCCATGTCCCCATCCCCCTGGGACCTGTCCCCGTCCCCCCGGGGCCGGTCCTCGGCCAGCAGGTTCAGCATCTGGTAGGTGTTGTTGCGGACGGCGCTGAGGTCGTCGGGGGCCGGTTTGCTCCCGCGCCGCTCCAGGATCCGCAGCACCTGCGGGAGGGGGGCACACAGCGGTGGGTGCCGGGGGCTGGGAGATGGGGGGTCCCTGCCACCCCTGCGCCCCACTCACCTGTGCCCAGTGGTTCTTGAAGACCATGAGGCAGGTCTCGGGGTCGGCAGTGACGGGGGGCTGCAGGCTGGCACTGCGGGGGGCTCGCTGCCCACCCGCCCGCGGTGTCAGCTTGCTCAGCCAGCTCATCCTCTCCATCGGCACGCGGGGCACGGCAGTCACGGGCAGCGCCAGGGGGCCCCGACCGCTCCGGCTGAGGCCTGGCACCGCCGTGGGGGCACGGGCGAGCGGGCGGGACAGCGGGGTCCTCTCTCCATGCTGCTGCCAGTGGCTGCAGGGAGAGGGGAGGTCAGGGACCCCCAGCCCGGCTCTGCACCCAGCAACAGGGAGGGAGGGAGGGAGGAGGGGAGGAAGGCAGGCAAGCTGGAGTGCCGGGAGCTGGGCCAGGGCAGGGAGGGCAAGTGCACTGGAGCAGCAGTGGCCGGAAAACTCTGGATCCCAGCTCTGCTCACACCCAGCGCCGGACTTTGAACCGGGAACCGGCCCAGCGCGGGTGTGGGGAGCACCCAGCACCCACCGGGACAGCTGGGACAGAGGGACAGCTCCCACTCCTGGGCAGCATCACCCACAGCCAGTGTGGCATGATGGTGCTGCCAGGGATATTTATAGGGCCCTGTGCCCCAGAACCACCACCACAGGCACCGGCACAGGACCAGGCACCGAGTGTCCCCCGGGGAGCCTGGAGACATTGAGACACCAGGAGTCCCCCAGCAGCACGTGGGGAGGGCAGTGGCACCAAGAGCCACTGCCACAGCCCCCATGCGGGGCTGAGGGAAGTGAAAGCGCCATTAAAGACACCCCAAACCGCAGGAGCAGGAAAGGGAAGTGGCCAGAGCCAGGGCAGTGGGACACAGCACCGGCAGAGCCAGCTATTTATACCGGCACAGCCGGTGTCCCATGTCCCACCCACGCACCAGGGCTCATGTGGCTGCTAAAGTTAGACCTGCCGAATGCCGGGGCAGTGCCAGCCCAGGGCCCAGCACCACAGCCCTGCACAGCCACAGCACGGACACAGAGCCAAAGGCCACAACGTGGCACACCAGGCACATCCTGGCACAGGAACCTGTCTGGCACACAGCCAGAGCCATGCCAGTGGGACAGGGACACTGGCTGCTGCCACCAGCCCCATCCTGGCACCAACACCCCAACACCCTGACCCCGCAGCTCCCACTGCATGTGAGGGGACACGGCCAGGACATGGCACGGGCCGTGTCACCACACTGGTGACACCCTAGTGTCACCAGGCAGGGCTGCAGCGAGGGTCTGGCAGCAGGGGAGCAGCCGGTGACCAGGGCATGGGGAGGTGTCTGGGTGTCACCAGGGCAGGAGCATCTGGGGTAGGGACAGCAGGGGCACGGCCACCATGGGTAGGGGGTTGCAGCCAGTGCCGGGGGGTGTAGCTGTGGGCACCGGCCCCTCCTATGCACCCTGGGAGGGGGAGCATGGTGTGGGGTCACCCGGGGGGTCACCGCGGGATGCCAGTGGTCCCGGTGATGACGCTGAAGGCTTACGGGCGGCTACGGGCTGTCCCACCCCGGGGCTGCTGTTCTCCAGCCCGCGGGAGGTGCTGCCCACCCGGGCACCCCCAGTCCCGGCGCCACGGTGATACCGGGACCTGGAGTCTCCCAGACCCTGGGGTCACGCAAGACCGGGACCTCCCCATGCCCCGGGGCCGGGCCGCCTACCTGGGTCAAGGTCGCGGCGGTCCCGTCCCGTCAGCGCCTCACCTGGGGAGGGCAGAGGAGGCGTCGGACGCGGGGTCGGGACCCCCCGGGACCCCGCGCCGCTCCGGGCCCCCCGGCACCGGGCCCCTGCCCCGCGGCACCGCGACCCGCCCAGGCCCGGCCCCGCCGCGGCTCCCGCGTCCCGGACACGGTCCGGCCCGGCCCGGCCCGGCCCGGGCGGTCCCGCACGGCCAAGGGCGGGCGTCGGCCCGGGCGCCCCAGGACCGCGGCGAAGCTTGGCCGGCCCGGCTGCGGGGCCCGCCCCGCCCGCGGTGCCCCCCGCTGCCGCCGTCCCCACGCGGGTCCCGCTGGCGCTGTCCCGGCCGCGCCGGTGCCCCCGGTCCGTCCCGCCGCCGCTCACCGCCCGCCCCCGCCGCGGGCCCCGCGCGCCCGCCGCCATCTTCGCGCCGCGCCCGACGCACCGCGCGCCGGCCCCGCCCACCAGGCACGGCCACGCCCACCACACCTTGGGGGCGAGCCCGACCGAGGGGGCGTGGCCGGGCCGGGCCAGCCGAGCGCTGATTGGCTGCGCTGCCGGGGGAACGGGGAACTGCGAACCCCGAACGGGCACCCCTGGAATGGGGCATCCCCGGAAACCGGGAACTCCCCCGGGCCAGGCATCGAGAACTGGGCATCCCTTACCAGAACCCCTGGAACCAAGTAACCCTGTACAGGCACCCACTGTTATGAGGCACCCCCAAAAACCGGGCACCCCTCCGAGCTGGGAACCCGGTACGTGTGTACTGGGAACCCCTGTAACTGGGCACCCCTGAACCGTGTACCAGGAGCCCCTGCACCGGGTAACCCCAGCACACTGCATCCCTAGAACCGGACACGCCGGACTCAGGCACCCCCCTGAGCCAGGCACTGAGAACTGGATTAACTGGGTATGGGGACCCCTTGGAACTGGGCACTCCAGAACCCGGAACCCCTGTACCGGGACACCCAGAACTGGTCATCCATGTGCCAGATAACCTTGTACCGGGCCCCCCGTGCCAGGTAACCCCGTACCGGGCACAGCTCTGACGTGTGCACCACACACCGGGAGCTGCCATCAGCTCTGCAGAGGGCACTGCCTGGCACCGGCCATTGTCACTGGGGCCTGGCCTGGGCCCCAGCACACCTGGCCACAGCTCCATGCCCTGGCCTGCCCGGTGCACCTGGCACCGTGGCTGCCACAGCCCGGGCATCCCGGGGGGCCGTGGGTGCCCCAGGGACCCCACGTTGCCAGGACGCGCCTGGCGCTGCAGGAGCCACGTGGCCGGGACCCCTTGAGGGACCGCGCTCAGGGCCGGGCACCAACGGCAGCACCTGCTGGGCACTGAGGTGCACAGGACCCGGCACAGGACCCGGCACAGGACCCAGCACAGCACCCAGCACAGGACTCAGCACAGAACCCAGCACAGGACCTGGCACAGGACCCGGCACAGGACCTGGCACAGGACCCAGCACAGGACTCAGCACAGGACCCAGCACAGGACCTGGCACAGGACCTGGCACAGGACCTGGCACAGGACTCAGCACAGGACTCAGCACAGGACCTGGCACAGGACCTGGCACAGGACCTGGCACAGGACCCACCAGCATGTGGATGCACAAGACCCACCGGGTACCAGGACGCACAGGACCCCTGTCGCGCAGGATGAAGCCCCTCAGCTCCCTCCTGTCCTGCCGCTGGGCCTGGCTCCGGCCATGCGGCACCTCCAGGCCCATGGCCAGGGCTGAGGCTGGCACTGGCACTGGACACGCTGTGGGGTGAGCAGGGCATGGCTGCCCACTGTGGGGCTGGGGTGGGGGCACTGCAGGGAACCCCTAGGTCCTACAGGTGCTGGGGGGTGGCTGAGCCCCAGAGCCCCTGGCAGCTGTGGGTGGGTGCAGGGCAGCAGGGCCAGGGGTCCAGAATGGGGATGGGGTGACACTAGGTCCCTCTGTGCCCCCAGCAGCACTGCCATTCCTCAGAGGTGGACCCTTGACCCCGCCGGGGACTGGCACTACTGGTGGATCAGCCTCATGGTGCTGCCCATCCTCTACAACTGGGTCGTCCTCATCCTCAGGTGCCAGGCAGGGGGGTCAGGGCAGGGGCGTGGGGCATCCCGGGCCCCTCAGCCCCATCCTGGTGACGCCCTGTGATGCCACCTGCACCCCAGGTGCTGCTTCCCCGAGGTGCAGGAGGCACATGTGGGGCTGTGGCGGGGCCTGGACGGGCTCAGTGATGCGCTGTACCTGCTGGACATTGCCGTGCGCCTCCACACAGGTGTGTACACACACACAGACGCACAGTGTTACACACAGACAGACACACACAGACACACGGGTGTGTTACACACACACACAGACACA
>NW_016690485.1:151399-159115 GCF_001604755.1 Lepidothrix coronata | reverse complement strand
ACACACAGTGTTACACACAGACAGACACACACAGACACACGGGTGTGTTACACACACACACAGACACACGGGTGTGTTACACACAGACAGACACACACAGACACACGGGTGTGTTACACACACACACAGACACACGGGTGTGTTACACACACACACAGACACAAGGGTGTGATACACACAGACAGACACACAGACACACGGGTGTGTTACACACACACACAGACACAAGGGTGTGTTACACACAGACAGACACAAGGGTGTGTTACACACAGACAGACACACAGACACACGGGTGTTACACACAGACAGACACATAGGTGTGTTACACACAGACACGTGGGTGTGTTACACACAAACACACACATACAAACGCACAGGTGTGTAAACACACACACACACACACACATGCACACACAGGTGCACTCCCACCTGGCACAGCTGTCACCCAACCCCGCACGAGGGGGATCTGGCTGGGCACTCTGGGGTCCCAGCATGGACTGCTGACCCCTCAACCCCACAGTAGCCCAGGGGACCCCCAGTGACATCCCCAGGGTGCCCATCCAGAGGTACTGGTCTCCAGGACACACCCCCCACTCCATGGCAGGCACCCACCTAGTCCCCACTGCCAGCCCCTCCCATCACAGGGACCCCCTGAGAAACCCCTACCCCTCAACTCTCCCGGGCCCCTCCAGCGCCATGACCCTCCTGGCTGCCCCCAAGGTTTTCTGGAGGATGGGATCCTGGTGCAGGACATCAGCCGGACGCGGCGGCGCTACCTGTGCTCCTGGTCCTTCCCCTGGGACGTGGCAGCTGTGCTGCCCACCGAGCTGCTCTGCCTGCTCCCAGGGGTCCCGGGGGTCCCAGGGGTGCCGGCAGCACGTGCCAACCGCTGCCTGCGGGCACCACGGCTCTTCGAGGCCTTCGACCAGTGTGAGACACGCACAGGGTGGCCCAACACCTTCCGCGTGGCCAAGCTGATGATGTACCTGGTGCTAGGCATCCACTGGCACGGCTGCCTCTACTTTGCGCTATCGGCGCGGCTGGGGCTGGGCACCGACCCCTGGGTTTGCCCTGCCTTCGCGCGCCCGCTGCGCCGATACCTGCACAGCTTCTACTTCTCCACGCTGGTCCTGGCCATGGTGGGTGACACGCCGGCGCCGCAGCGCGAGGAGGAGTTCCTCTTCACCATTGCCGGTTTCCTGCTGGCTGTGCTGGGCTTCGCCACCATCACCGGCAGCATCAGCGCCGTCATCGCCAACCTCAGCGCGGCCGACGCCACCTTCTACCCCGACACGGGGCCGGTGCGGCGGTACCTGTGGGCGCGGGGCGTGGGCGGGCAGCTGGCGAGGCGCGTGGCGCGCTGGCACCAGCACCTGCGCATGCAGCGCAAGCTGCCAGTGGAGCGGGCGGTGCTGCAGCACCTGCCAAGGGGGCTGCGGGCCGAGGTGGCGGCCAGCGTGCACCTGCCGGCCCTGCGGCGCGTGGGGCTGTTCCATGGCTGGGGGCACGAGGTGCTGCGCCAGCTGGTGCTGCGCCTGCGCCCGCAGGTCTTCGGCCCCGGCGAGTTCGTGTGCCGGCGCGGTGACGTGGGCCACGAGATGTACTTCATCCGCGAGGGCCGGCTGGCCGTGGTGGCCGAGGACGGCGTCACGCAGCTGGCCGTGCTGGGCGAGGGGCTCTACTTCGGGGAGATCAGCCTCATCAACATCAAGGGTGAGCCCCACACCTCACACCAACGCCGGCCCACGGCCCCCCTGGCTCATGGCCCCCACCCTGCAGGGAACACGGCGGGGAACAGGCGCACGGCCAACATCCTGAGCATCGGCTACTCGGACCTGTTCTGCCTGGGCAAGGAGGACCTGGCCGAGGTGCTGGCTGAGTTCCCCCACGCCCGCACCGCCATGGAGGCCAAGGGCCGGGAGCTACTGCTGGGCATGGGTCGGCTGGACACAGGTGCTGAGGCAGCAGCAGCGGCAGCCGAGGCCGAGGCTGAGCGGCAGCTGCAGGGGCTGGAGGTGGCCCTGGAGGGGCTGCAGACACGGGCGGCTCGGCTGCTGGCACAGCTGGAGGCCAGTGCCCTGCGCATGGCCCTGCGCATCCAGCGCCTCGAGGGGCAGCTGCACCTGAGGCAGCAGCAGGACGAGGCAGCAGGGATGGCTGGGGCAGCAGGAATGGCCACACCGCAGTGGCCAGCCAGGACACGGGGTCCTGCTGTAGGACAGGGACCCCCCAGGACACGGAGTCCAACCGAGACGCAGGGTCCCCTCAGGGCCCGTGATCCTGTCGGTGACTGGGATCCCTTCAAGGTGCAGGTTGCCCCCAAGGCACAGGGTCCTGTCCAGGGACCAAGTCCTGCTGGAGGATGGGGTCCCGCTGGGGTGCAGGGTCCCTCCAAGGCACAGAGTCCTCTTGGGGATCGGGGTCTGCCCAGGGCACAGGGTCCTCCAATGGCAGAGGGTACCCCAATAGCACAGGGTCGCAGTGGCACACAAGGTCCCCCCAGGTCACAGGGTACTCCCAGGACACAGGGTTCCACTGGGGCACAGAGTCCCAGTGGGGTGCAGGGTCACAGGGGGGCACAAGCTCCCCGCAGGGCACAGGTTCCCCCCGGGGGCCAGGTTCCCCCTAAAGCACGGGGTCCTTCCATAGCACAGGGACACCCTGGGGGAGGGGGTCCCCATAGGATGCAGGATACCCCCATGGCACAGGGTCCCTCTTGGTCACGGGGTTCCAGACGAGTGCAGGAACTCCCCGGGGCTCGAGGTCCTGCGAGGGGTCGGGGTGCAGGGGGACCAGTCCCGCGGCGCTGAGGGGTCACCTGAGGGGGGGGTACAGCAGCGAGACACCGACAGCTGCTGTCGCTGCGGAACGGGGGCGGGGACCGGGACCGGGACGGGGAAGGGGCCGGGAAGGGAACGGGTCGAGGTCGGGGAGCGGTGGGATCTGGGCTGGGAACGAGCCGGTACCGGAGCCGGAAGCAGCTCGGGACCCCCGGCCCGCCGGGCCGTCCCGGGGTCACTCGCGGGGACACGGTGACAGTCCCACAGTGACAGACACCGCGGTGACGGCCGCCGCCGCCGCCCGGCGCCGCAGGAGCGCTCCCGGCGAGCCCCGTGCGAACCCCCCGACCCGCCGGGGCTCCGCCTGCATCCCGGTACTCCCCGAGCCCCGCTTACGGACCCTCCGTGGCCCCCGCCGTCCCCCGGGTTCCCCCGTTCCCGACTCCCCCGCGTTCCCTTCGCACCCCCGGGCTCCCCCCGCCGCCGCCGCCCCCCGCCCCCGGCCCCGGCCCGCCCCGCGCCGGGCGCCGCCCCCGCTCATCCACCGGCGGCTCCGAGCGGAGCGGAGCGGAGCCTCGTCCCTCCCGGAGCCTGCCGGTGCCTCCCGGTGCCTCCTGGTGCCTGATCCCTCCCGGTGCCTCCTGCCGGGGGGGGGGGGCGCGGGGGGCCCCACCATGGATCCCCGGTTCCCCAACGAGTCGCTGCAGGAGCTGCTCTGCCGCGCCGGGAACGGCACCGGGAACGGCACTGGGAACGGCACCGGCACCGGGACTAACAGCTCCGCCTGCGACCTCCTCCGCAGGGGCCTCCGCGGGCCCCTGGCACCCAGAGGTGAGATGGGGGGAGGGCGGGAGGGACCCCCCGCGCCCGGCCCTGCACCCCCAGGCACCCCGCTTCGTCCCGCCGTGCCGCCACGGTGCCCCTCGCCCTGCACCCCGGTGCCCCCGGTCCTTGCCCGGTGCTGCCCCCGGTCCCCGCCGTGTCCCCCATCACATTCCGCATCCCGGTCCCTGCACCCCGGCCGGAGGCTCGGCGGCCCCGGCACTGCCCGGTGGTCCCGCTGGGGATCCCGGAGGGGACACACCGGGCTGTACCGGGGCAGCAGGAAGGCGGAGGGGACCCCAACAGGGGTGGCTCAGCCACCACCCGTCCCGTACCCCGGCCCCACTGACGAGGCGGGGACCCCCAACCCCTCCCCTCTGACCAGCCGGGACCCCCAATCCCAACCCACCAACGGGGCTGGGACCTCCCAGTCCCATTCCCCGACTGGAACCCCCCAGCGCCACGGTCAAGGCTGGGGCTCTCATCACCCCCCCGCCCAGCCGGGCCCCGCCAGCTCCCGCTGTCACTCGGCTCCCGGGTCTAGACGTCCCCGGTCACGTCCCTGCGCTGCCGACGGACCGGAAGCCCAGCTCCGGGGGAGGGTGGGCAGGATGGGGGCACCCGTGTGGCTCAGGGCCCCCCAGCCTCACGGAGCAGAGCCGGGGGTCAGCGGGAGCACCCCGATCCCACGGCGACTGCCACACGGGGAGAGCCGGGATGCTCAGCTGCCGGATCCCCACCAAGGCACCCGGTCACGCTGGAGCCCCAGTGCCCCGGAGCCCGGACCTGTGCCGGGGTGCCTCCGGGGTGCCCTGGGAGTGTCTTTGAGGTGCCACTGGGGTGCCTGGTGCCTGCTCTGCACTAAGCCCCGTGGAGCCAGCCAGAGCCCCAGTGCCTGGACCTGTCCTGGGGTGGCTTCGGAGAGCCTCTGGAGTGCCACCGGGGTAGTCTTAGGGTGCCTGCGGGGGTGCTCTCGTGGTGCCTCTGGGGTGCCCCAGGGTCCCCAACGCGGCTGCCCGCAGAGCTGGACGTGGCGGTGCGCGTGGTGCTGTACGCGCTGATCTTCATGCTGAGCGTCGGGGGCAACACGCTGGTGGTGGCCGTGCTGGCACTGAACCGGCGGCTGCGCACCGTCACCAACTGCTTCCTGCTGTCCCTGGCGCTGAGCGACCTGCTCCTGGCGCTGTGCTGCATGCCCTTCACCCTGCTGCCCAGCCTCATGGGCGCCTTCGTCTTCGGCGATGCCGTCTGCAAGCTCGTCGCCTACCTCATGGGTACGGGGGGATTGTCCTGCCTCATGGGTATGGGGGGATTGTCCTGCCTCGTGGGTATGAAGGGATTGTCCTGCCTCGTGGCTACAGGGGGGGATTGTCCTGCCTCGTGGCTACAGGGGGGGATTGTCCTGCCTCATGGGTACGGGGGGGATTGTCCTGCCTCATGGGTATGGGGAAGGGATTGTCCTGCCTCATGGGTATGAGGAGGGGGATTGTCCTGCCTCATGAGTATGGGGGGATTGTCTTGCCTCATGAGTATGGGGGGATTGTCCTGCCTCATGGGTACGAGGGAGGGATTGCCCTGCCTCATGGGTACGAGGAGGGGGATTGTCCTGCATGGGTACGTGGGATACAGGGTGGGGTTCTCATCACCTACCTCATGGGTACATGGGGTGCACTGGGGGGCTGCGGGGGGTCACGGGGGGCTGTAGGATCACGCCACACCCACTGACCCCCCCCCACTGCCCTCAGGGGTGTCAGTGGCCGTGTCCACCTTCAGCCTGGTGGCCATCGCCCTCGAGCGCTACAGTGCCATCTGCAACCCCCTGCAGTCGCGCGCCTGGCAGACGCGGTCCCACGCCTGCCGCGTCATCGCGGGCACCTGGGCGCTGGCGGCGCTGCTGATGCTGCCCTACGCCGTGTACAGCACCACGCGCCCCACTGCCCCCCGCGCCCCCCGCCCGCCCCCCGCGCAGTGCACGCACCACTGGCCCAGCGAGCGCGTCCGGCAGGCCTGGTGAGTCCCAGGGGGGCACGGGGGGCATGGGGGACAAGGGGACACTGAGTGACAGAGGCCACCTGTCCCAGGTACGTCCTGCTGCTCCTCATCCTCTTCTTCATCCCGGGCGTGGTGATGATGGTGGCGTATGGGCTCATCTCCCGCGAGCTCTACCGCGGCATCCGCTTCGAGCTGCACGTCAAGGGGGAGGCGGCAGGTGAGGGGATGGGGGAGGGTGACGCTGGGGGTGACCCTGCCCCAGAATGAGAGGGAGGGTAGAGCCCCCCCCCATCTCCCCATAGCGGGGGATTCCCCGGGGACATCCCCTTTCCCAGGGACCTCCTTGTAGGATGTTCCCACAGCCTTGGGGTGCAGTGTGTCCCCGTGATGCCGTAGACGTGTCTGTGTCCCCTGCACCCCATCCCACTGCCCAGAGGTGCTGGGGTGCAGCATGTCCCCCCAGTGCCACCTGACCGTGCTCCCTCGCCCCACAGCCCAGCGTGGTGCCGGGGGGGACGCGGTGCCCAGCTGTGACGAGGGGGACGGGTGCTACCTGCAGCTGTCGCGCCCGGGCGCGGCGCTGGAGCTGCGGGCGCTGGGGGCGGGCGCGCAGCAGGACCGGGCACGTGTCAACAGCTCGGGGGCCCAGCTGGCAGCCAAGCGGCGCGTGATCCGCATGTTGGTGGTCATCGTGGCCATGTTCTTCCTCTGCTGGCTGCCCATCTTCGCCGCCAACACCTGGCGCGCCTTCGCCCCGCGGGCGGCCCAGCGGGCGCTCTCGGGGACCCCCATTGCCTTCATCCACCTGCTGTCCTACACCTCGGCCTGCACCAACCCCCTCATCTACTGCTTCATGAACCGCCGCTTCCGCAAGGCCTTCGGGGCCACCTGTGCGGGCTGGGGGTGCCGCCGCACCTGCCCCCGACGCCCCCCCAACGACGAGCCCCCCATGGCCAGTGCCTCGCTCTCCAAGTTCAGCTACACCACCGTCAGCAGCCTGGGCCCCCCCTGAGCCAGATCCCTGAGCTGGACCCCTGAGCTGGACCCCCTTGAGCACCCCAACACGAGTGCCTGGGGCCCCCTTGAGCCCCTACCCCATGAGCCCAGTCCCCCTCAAGCCCCCCATGGCCAGAGCCTCACTCTCCAATAATTCAGCTACACCACTGTCAGCAGCCTGGCCCCCCCTGAGCTGAGACCTGCCAGTTGGACCCCCTTGAGCCCCCCCACACCAGTGCCTGGGGCCTCCCCGAACCCAGCCCCCCTGAGCTGGACCCCGCCAGCCGGACCCCCTCGAGCCAGACCCCCACTTTGCCATCCCCGGGTGCTGCCAGCACCCTCTGTGCCCCCCCGCTGCCTCCCAGCTCAGGGCACCCCGAGTCCCCAGCCCCCCTCCCTTCCGTGACCCCCTCACCCACCAGCCCCACTCAGCCCCCCGCCCCCAGTCCTCGTCTGGGTGGGGGCGAAGGGCGAGGCAGGGGAACGCTCGGGGCTGGGCAGGCTGCAAGCGGGGGGAAGTCAAGGCGCCCACAGCCCGGGGTCCCCCTGCGCCGCTCCCCGGCTCCAGTCACAATAAACTTGTCCTGTGCCTACCCGCGACAGCTGTGCCACCGGTGCCCACCCGCGACAGCTGTGCTCCCACCACGCCTGCCCGGCCGCCGCGGAGGCTCCGCGGGGCAGCCCCGGGCGGGACGGGGAGTCGGCACCGCGCAGGGCTCGGGGGGCGGCGGGATGGGACCCTCCGCTGCGGGGACCCCCGAGCCTGGCGGCGGCGGGAGCAGCCGCGGGGGACTGGGAGCCTCGGGTCCGGTGTGACCCCGCCGCCCTCCGGGGGGTGACCCCACAGCCCCGATGTCCGCCCTTTACACCCCCGGCACGCCAGGGTGCCCCGGGACTCCATCTCCCGTCATGCCCCGCGCTCCAACACAGGCCCCGCCCCTCACAGTGCGTGTCTCCCCAGGTGGCCACGCCCCCTCCCCGTAACTCCGCCGGCTATTGGCCACGGCCACGCCCCCGTTGCTTTCGGCCGCCCCGCCTCTGCACAGGCCACGCCCCCCTCGCGACCCGGCCCCGCCTCTCGCTATGAATACCGGGCTGGCCCCGCCCCCGGCCCCGCCCCCTGTCC
>NW_016690485.1:148639-150641 GCF_001604755.1 Lepidothrix coronata | reverse complement strand
ACCGGGACACGGGAGGCACCGGGGGGACACCGGGGCACCGGGACACGGAGAGCACCGGGGGGATACCGGGACACGGGAGGCACCGGGGCACCGGGACACGGAGAGCACCGGGGGGATACCGGGACACGGGAGGCACCGGGGGGACACCGGGGCACCGGGACACGGAGAGCACCGGGGGGATACCGGGACACGGGGGGCACCGGGGGGACACCGGGGCACCGGGACACGGGGAGCACCGGGGGGATACCGGGACACGGGGGGCACCGGGGGGACACCGGGCGGGGCACGGGGATGGGACAGGGAGTGGGACGGGGCAGGGACGGGCTCAGTTACGGGGACAGGGACGGGGCAGGCCGGGCCGGTCCCTCGTGACGGGGCTGAGCCGGGACAGGTCGGGGCTTGTGACGGGCACGAGACCGGGACAGGAACGGGGACAGGGACGGGCGGAGACAGGGAGACTGACAGGCTGGGACAGGAACGGGGACAGGGACGGGCGGGGCCAGGCCAGGGGCTCTGCTTGGGGGAACAGAGACAGACAGGGCAGTGACAGGCTGGGACGGGAACAGGGACTGAGACAGCCTAGGATGGGCCGGCAGCATCGTTCGGGGACAGCGATGGGAGGGAAAGGGGGCAGGCAGAGACAGGGACAGGCTGCAGTGGGGATGGGGTACAGGCACCCCGTGTCCTTCCCCAGGCGGGAACTGGGCTGGGGGATGGAGGGGAGAGAGAGGATGGGGGGCCATGTGGGTCCCCTTTGGCCTCGGGACACCCAGCTGAGGGCTGGGGGTGGCCAGTGGGTGTGACAGTGTCAGCAGCCAGGGGTCAGGGTGTGGGGTCCACCCGGGGAGCTGGTGGGTGAGCTGGCAGTGAGGACACATGGGGGGTCAGTGTGCCAGGGTTGTGGCCAGTGGGTGTGGGGCAGTGAGGACAGTGAGGGATTTGGGGTGCTATGGCCATCCTGGGGAACTGGCGGGTGCAGGGCACTGAGGCTGGCCATGGAACAGGGCGCCGTGTCCATTCCCGTGCAGGGCTGGTGGGCATGGAGCAGCGATGGCAGCTGGGGTTTGGGGTGCATGGCCTATCCGGGGGGGCTAGTGGGCATGGGCAGCAGGGGCACCCATGTTTCGGGGAGCTGTGTCCATCCCGGTGTACCCCCACAGCTGGAGCCGAACGTGGCACGCGTGGGGCGCGTGGCATCACGGCTGTGCCAGGAGCTGCGGCTGGCACGGCCGCCCGTGTGCCGCCAGGCCGTGCAGCTGTTCCAGCGCGACGTGGTGGCGGCCTGGGCGCGCTCAGTGCTGCGCCCACCTGAGGCCTGCGGGCTCCTGCTGGGCCCCCGCTGCGGCCACTGGGACATCCTGGGCGCCTGGAACCTGTCCCTGCCCGCCGCCCCCAAGCCGCCGGTGCAGCCCCCCCTGCCGCCGCCGCCCGGTGCGCCCACCGCCCGCATCCTGTTCCTCACTGACCTGCACTGGGACCGCCAGTACACGCCCGGCAGCGCTGCCGCCTGCCCCGACCCGCTGTGCTGCCGCGGGGCCCCCCACGACGGGCCGGGGGCCGCGGGGTTCTGGGGCACCTATGGCAAGTGCGACCTGCCCCTGCACACCATCGACGCGCTGCTGGCACAGCTCCCCAACGCCAGCAGCCACACCAGCGACGGCTCCGGCGACGCCAGTAACGGCACCGGAGGGTTCGCGGCCGCGTACTGGACCGGGGACATCCCCGCGCATGACGTGTGGCAGCAGAGCCGCGGGGACCAGCTGCGGGCGCTGCGCACGGTGACGGCCCTGCTGCGCGCCCGCCTCGGGGGGCTGCGCGTCTTCCCGGCCGTGGGCAATCACGAGGCCACCCCGGTGAACGCCTTCCCCCCGCCCTACGTGCGTGGGAACCAGTCGGCCGCCTGGCTCTACGACGCCATGGCCGAGGCCTGGCAGGGCTGGCTGCCCCCCGCCGCCCTGCGCACCCTGCGGTGGGCACGGCGGGCGGGGTGCTGGGGTACCGG
>NW_016690485.1:138385-147894 GCF_001604755.1 Lepidothrix coronata | reverse complement strand
AACGCCTTCCCCCCGCCCTACGTGCGTGGGAACCAGTCGGCCGCCTGGCTCTACGACGCCATGGCCGAGGCCTGGCAGGGCTGGCTGCCCCCCGCCGCCCTGCGCACCCTGCGGTGGGCACGGCGGGCGGGGTGCTGGGGTACCGGGGATCCGGGGGCACAGGGCTGGGGGCTCTGGGCTATCAGGGAGATGGGGTTTGGGGTAACAGGGCTGGGGGGGGTCTGCAATGGAGGGAGCAATGGGGGGGGCCTGGGCTAGCAGGGGTAAGGGGGGCTTGGGGCTGGTGGGGGGCTCTGGGCTACTGGGGGCTCAGGGCTGGGGGGCAATGAGGGCCCCAGGCTAGCAGGGACTTGGGGGGCTTGGAGGGCTGTGGGTGTCTCAGGTTCATGGTGCAGGGTCGAGGGGTGTCTGTGCATAGAGGAGGTGCAAGGAGGGGGTTCATGGCTGGTTGAGGAGCAGGGAGCTGCTGGCAGGCCAAGGACAAGGGGGCCTCCAACTGAGGGGGGCAGGGGTCTGTGGGCAGAGGGGGTGGGTAGCTGGGGGGCTGTGGGACGAGTATGGGGTCCATGGGCTGGGGGGCACAGCACTGACTCCCTCTTTCCCTGCAGGGCCGGTGGGTTCTACACAGCGCAGGTCTGGCCTGGGCTGCGCCTCGTCTCCCTCAACATGAACTTCTGCTCCCAGGCCAACTTCTGGCTCCTCATCAACGCCACTGACCCTGCGGGGCAGCTCCAGTGGCTCATGGGGGTCCTGGCAGATGCTGAGCGTGATGGGGAGAAGGTGAGGGGGGAATTCTGGGGGGAGATCGGGGCGTCCCGGGGTTCCTGGGCACCCCCAAGCCCTGGGTCCCTGCCCCCAGGTGCACATCATTGGGCACATCCCCCCGGCCCACTGCCTGCACAGCTGGAGCTGGAACTACTACCGCATCATCAGCAGGTCAGTGCCCACACACACCCCTGGCCCAGACCCCCACCCTGTGCCACACACCCCCAGCCTGGACCCCTGGCCCTGACCCCCACACTGTGTGCCAGACCCCTGCCCTTGTGCCCTGCCCCACATGCCAGACCCCCACACTGCACCCTGGACTCCAGCCCCATGTGCTGGGCACCTGCCCTGCACACCAGACCCATGTCCACAGGCCCCGGACGCCGCCCCACACATGAGACCGCTGCCCTGCAAGCCACACTCATGCCCCACATGCTGGACCCCTACACCAGACCCCCACCCCACGGCCTGGACCTCCACTCCATGAGTCAGACCTCTCCCCACTCACCCTAGACCCCCATCCTGTGTACCAAAGACCAAAAGCCCCTCCCCACATGCCAGACCCCCACCCCATGTATCCTGGACCCCCACTCCACACACTGGACCCCCTTGGGGTGGCATCAGCATGGGAGGGGGGCAGGGGATGGTGTTGGAGCACCCAAGGTTGGGACCCTGAAGCTGCCTGTGCCAGGCAGAGCCATGACAAGAGGTCTGTGAGTGGCCAGGCCTGGCTCAGGTTGGGGGCCCAGGGGGAGGGGCTGTGGGTCTGGATGCTGCTCCCCCTCACCCCACAATGGCAGGTTCGAGGGCACCATCGCAGCACAGTTCTTCGGGCACACACACCTGGATGAGTTTGAGCTGTTCTACGATGAGGAGACGCTGTCACGCCCTGTCTCCATCGCCTTCGTGGCACCGAGTGTCACCACCTACATCAACCTCAACCCTGGTGCGCCCCGACCCCCCCCACGTGTCCCCCCACCCCGCAGTCCCTGGCACTGACAGTCCCTCCCCCGCAGGGTACCGCGTGTACGAGGTGGCCGGTTCCTACCCCGGGAGCTCCCACGCAGTGCTGGACCATGAGACCTTCATCCTGAACCTGACGGAGGCCAACGCGGCCCCCCCGGGGACGCCCCCCCGCTGGCAGCGGCTCTACAGCGCGCGCGAGGCCTACGGGCTGCCCGCGGCCTTCCCGGCCGACTGGGACCTGCTGGTGCGGCGGCTGCAGGACGACGAGCGGCTCTTCCAGCGCTTCTGGTTCCACCTGCACAAGGGGCACCCTCCCCGCGAGCCCTGCGGGGGCCCCTGCAAGGCCGCCCTGCTCTGTGCCCTGCGCTCCGGCCGCGCCGGCGACCCCGCGCTCTGCCGGCCCCTGCGCCCCGCCCTGCCCTTCCCACGCATTCAGGAGCTCTGGCGACAGCGGCAGCTCTGCTGACACGGTCACACTGGGAGCGGGGTTGGAGTCAGCACATGGTCACACTGGGAGTGGGGCCGGGAGCGGGGTCGGCACATGGTCATGCCAGGACTGGGTTCGGTACTGGCACGTGGTCCTCGCATCTCACCAGATGCACAATAAAGGCACAGTGGGCCCCACTATCCCTCCCCATCCTCATCCACCAGGATTGGGATTGGAGTCAGGATCAGCACACAATCCTTGTGTTCCCATCACCCAGCCAATACAGGTGTGATGGACCCCACTGCCCTTCATCTTCCTCATCCCAATCCTCACCCCACAACACCCTAGGGAGAACCAAACCAGGAATAACGTAACCCTCACCCCTTCTTCCTCCTTCCCGCATGAGGCCGAAGGCAGAGCCGAGCCGGGCTGGTGGAATGGGTTTATTAATTAATGATTTAGTACAACACAGACCCTCGTTACGCCGCATGCATTGGGGACGGTGAGGGGGGTGTGACCCACCACAGGGGCAGTGGGGGTGGGGCAGGACCCCCGACCCAACACCGCGGGGAACTCTGTGCCCTGGGGTGTTGGGTCGGCCATCCTGCCCCCTCTCCACTTCGCGCCCCCCATGCCCTCGCCCCCTTCAAGGGGTCTGTGCCCCTCCCCGCCGCGGTTTGAGGGTCCCCAGGAGGGTCTGCACCCCCCGGCGCACAGAGGAGCCCACCCGCCGCGCCACCGAGTCCGCCGGGGGGGCCGGCAGGCAGGAGCTGGAGGCCTGGGGCCGCGCGTCCAGGCACTTCTGGTAGCGGAGCTGCAGGGAAGGGGGGTCAGAATGGGAGAAGGGGGGCTCGGGGGTCCCACTCGCCCTGCAGGTGGCCTGCAGCGGGGGGCACAGGGAACTGGGGGCTTGGGGGTCCCACTCACCACGCAGGCAGCCTGCAGCGCCTCGCTGAGCCCCGCGGCGTTGGGCTCACACCACACCATGTGGCAGCGGAAGGTGCCGGGCGCGCTGGCCATGATGAAGGCGAAGGCGCGGACGTCGCGTCCCACCCCCATGAAGGACAGGAACCGCACGCGGCACTCGCACAGCACCGCCTCCGTCTGGGGGCACGCGGAGGGGTCAGCACGGCACCCCTGGCTGGGAGGGGATCCCCAAGGTCCCGTGGAGTGGGGGGACACACTGTGTCCCCGTGGTACGGGGAGGGGTCCCTGCAGCCCCCCAACACGGAATGGGGTCACTGAGGCCCCCAGAGCAGGAGGGCATTACCAGTGCAGGTGGGGGTCACCATCTGGGGGAGGTCACCAGTGTGGGTAGGGGTCATTGCAGCTTCCCAGAGTAGGACGGGGTTATCGCAGTGGGGTGGGGGTCACCATGGTCCCCAGAGTGGGAGGGGGGTCACCACAGCCCTCCAGGACAGAAAGGGGGTCACTGCAGCCCCTCAGAGTGGGGAGAGGTCACCACAGAACCCCCCAGGGTAGGGGGGGGTCCCAAATGGGCACACACCTGGTGGTGGGCATTGGTGAGAGTGGGGAAGTAGGGTGGGGTCCCCCAGGGCAGGGTGGGGGTCCCAGGTGGGCACACACCTGGCGGTGGGCAATGGTGAGGGTGGCAGGGGCCACACTGACCACGACAGGGGTGGGTGCGGGGGGCTCCCCCGAGCTGGGGGCCAGTGCCGCCTCCAGTGCCGCGTTGATCACGTCCATGCCTGGGGGGCACAGAGGGGTCAGGGCAGCCCTGAGGGTGCCCCCAGCCCACAGCATCCCCCAGAGGCCGGGCGGAGCTCCCTTGAGCCCCCCACTCACCCACAGGCTTGGCAACAGGGACACAGCCCAGGTAACACACGGGGAAGCGCTGAACCGCCTCACTCTTGGGGGCCGGGAACTCCACTGTGGGGGGCACGTCAGACCTGCCCAGAGCCCCCCCAAAACCCCCCAGAGCTCCCCCACCCCTCAGTCCTCACCCAGCACACCCCAACACCCCCCATCTGCACCACCTCGCTCCCGGGGACTGGGAGCTCCACTAGGGGGGCACTGTCAGGAGCCCCCAAAGCCTCCCTGAACCCCCCAACACCCACCCTCTCCCCAACCACCCCCCAGCACATGCAGTCTCTGGACACATGAGCCCCCTGCCCTGGACCCCCCCATGCCCCCTCCCCAGCCTTCCTCCAGCCCTTTTCTCCCCCACCATCCCCCAGATCCCCAATCCCCTCCAGGGTACCCCCCAGATCTCCCCTGCTCCCTCACAGGTACCTCCCCCTCCCACACCCTGCAGGGGGGTCCCCCGGCCCCATGCCCCGTACCCTGCAGGGGGGGCTCCCCCAGCCGGGGGTGGTCTGTGCCCAGCCCGTTGGCCGCTGCTCGGGCGCTTCGCCGCTCCTCCGTCAGCTGGGGACAAGGGGCACAAACCCCCCCAGTGTCACACCACGGGCACCCCAGGACCCCCGTGGTGACCCACGGCCCCCTAGACGTCACACCATGGCTCCCCTGGATGTCACACCACAAGGATCCCCAGGGACCGCCTGGTTGTTCTGTGGGGACACCAGGAGGAGAGGGGCTCACCCTGGGGGCTGGCTGGGGGGGCCTGGGGGACCCCGAAGGTCTCACCTACCCACAGACCCAGTGTGGGATGGGGAAGCAGGGTTTGAGGGTGTCACCTGGACATAGACGTGGTACAGGCCAGGGGAGGTCCCGGGGGGAAATGGGGTGGTCTCACCTGGGGACAGACCTGGTGCAGCCCAGCAGGGAGGTCCCAGGGGGGTTGGGGGGTCCCAGGGGTCTCACCTGGGCGCAGACCCGGTGCAGCCCAGCGGCGATGGCGCTGGCCGGCCCCTCACAGTGGAACACGTGGCACTTCAGCACCTGTGTCAGGGGGTCCCGGGCCACGTATGCGAAGTCCCTGGGGAAGGGGGGAATGTGCTCAGGACCCCCCCGGCCCCCTCCCTACCCAGCGTGGGCTGGGCCTGGGGGCACTGGGGGGCTGGGGCAGGTTGGGGCCGTACCTCTCCCTGTGTCCCCGGCAGCGCGGCAGGACAGAGCAGGGTTAGATAGGGCAGGGGAGGCATGGATCCCTCCCAAGCCCCAGGACCCCCACAATCCCCCAGAACTGGGTCTGACCCTGCTCCACACCCTTCCCTGCTGGGGGGTTCAGTGCTGAGACCCCATGGCCCCCATCTGCTACCCACATGTGGGACTCCCCAGTCTCCTGTACACGAGACCCCCACACCTCACCCATATGGAGCCCCCCGGCCCCCTGCCCACCTCCACACCCAGATTCCCTCATCCCTGTGCCCCACATAGATGGCAAGCCCCCAGCCCCACATAAGTGGGACTCCAGAGCCCCCACCCCATGCACGTGGGACCCCCAAGCCCCATGGACACCCACATGCCCAGACCCCTCCCCATCTCTGCACCCCACATACACAGGACCCCAAGCCCACATGCACCCAGCCCCCTGCAGACACCAGCCCCCCGTGCAACCGCCACCTGGCCCCATGCCACTCCACGCCCCACACGTGGGTACCCTGTGCCCCCACCTGGCCCCATGCCACCCCACGCCCCACACGCGGGTACCCTGTGCCCCCACCTGGCCCCACGCCACCCCACGCCCCACACGCGGGTACCCTGTGCCCCCACCTGCTGCCGTGCCGCCCCACGCCCCACACGCGGATGCCGCCCACGGGCTGCGCGTGCAGCAGCGCCCGGTCCCGGGGGTCCACGAGCTTCAGCGTGCGGCCCTCGAGCAGCAGCAGTGCCCGCGCCTGGGGGCACAGGGTCAGGCGCTCCCTCAGCGACCCCAGGTGCTGGGGTGGCGGTGAGGGGGGCCAGGGGGGTCTGGGGTCACTCACCTCCCCCCAGGTGCCAGGGGGGCCGTCGCGGGGCCCCGAGAGCTGCCGGATGCAGGCGCTGACGGTGCCGCTGCTGCGGCCGGGCCCCAGCTCCTCCTCCCGCAGCTGCACCCAGCCCAGGGAGCGCACCGGCAGGCCCTGGGGGCAATGGGGGTCATGGGGGATGTGGGGCTCGGGGACAGAGGAGCAGGGGGAAGCATGGGGCAGCCCCAGCCCCCAGCAGAGACCCATCCCCCCTCCCAGTGTAGCCTCCAGTCCTGGGTCAGGGTGGACTCGTAGCGGGGCACAGCCGAGGCCCCTCCCATGGGGGTGACAGCCCAGGGCAGCCCTGAAGAGGGTCGCTCAGCCCCCCAACAGTGGGCCAGATCCCACAGGGGTGGGGAAGGGGCCCTGTGGGTTAGAGGATCAGGGATCAGTCCTACCTTGGAGTTCAGCACGTCCTCCTCACCCAGGGCCATGCTGCAAGGGGAGGTGGTCAGCAACTTCACCCAGAGACTCTGGGACACCCAACTCCGGCCACGTAAACCCTGGGAGCCCCCCCGCCCCTAATCCCAACCCCCAAGACCCTGGGACCCTCCCCACCCAACCACTGCTTCCTGAACCCTGGGGTCCCTCCACCCCACAACCCCTGACCCCCATACTCTGCCCCCCTGCCCTACACCTAGATCTCTGCCTCCCATGACTCTGAACTCCCCACACCTGGATCCCTGTCCCCTGTGACTCTGGAACCCCCCACGCCTGGGTCTCTGCTCCCAGAGCCTGGCTCCTAGCCCACACCAGATCTCCCTCCTCCCATGCTGCTTGTGCCCTGAGGTCCCACCTCCCCACAGGGCCCAGGCACAGCCCCCTGCACCCCACAGCCCCCGTGTCCCCCCAGCACCCCCCGCACCCCTCTCCCGGCGATCCTGGGCCTGGCGACGGCGTCTCTGCATCTGACACTCCCGGTTCCTCATCTTCCTCCTCCTCCTCCTCCTCGGCCGTGGGGTCCTGGGGGGCAGGGGGGGCTCGGTGGGCCACTGACCCCTCCTCTCCCCTTCCCCCCACTGCCCCCCCTCACCTTCCACAAGTCTCCGTCACCGAAGGTCTCGGCTGGGGCGAAGCTCGTCCAGGAGAGCTGGGGAGGGTGGTTTGGGTCAGGGTGCACCGTGGGGCAGCCCCACAGCAGCCCACGGCCACCCCATGGGCATCCTGTGTCCCATAGCCATCCCACCCCACAGCAGCCCCCAGTCACACCATAGGCACCCCGTGGTTGCCTCCCAGTCACCCCCCAGCACACTACGGCCACCCCGCTCCTGACCCACAACCCCTGATGCCCCATGGCAACACCACAAACACCCACAGCCACCTCCTGATGCCCCACAACTGCCCCCAGTCACCCCATGGCCCATGGCTGCCCCACAGCCACCCCACGGTCACCCCATGGCAGCCACATGGCCACTCTGTGGCCTCCCCACAGCTGCTCCACAGCCACCCCATGGCCTCCCCACGGTGACCCCACACCCATCCCATCCCTCAGCTGCCCCACAGCCACCCCCCAGTCCCCACTCACGGTGGGCCCCTCGGTGGGGGTGCTGCCATCGGAGGGGGTCTCGTGGGGCCCCCCCGGGGGCTCCCACTGGGTGGTGCCAGTGGGGACGTGCCAGTAGTAGGTGCCTGAGGTGTCCTGCACCCGCAGCCACCCGGGGGGCAGGTCCCCATGTGCCCCTGCATCGCGCGGCCACAGCGACTCTGGGAGGCATGGGGGAGTCAGAGGGGTCAGCCCAGCCCCACACACAGCCCCCGTGCCCAGGGACATGGGGACCCCCAGGAGGGCTCCACAAGGACAAGGGGCAAAGGGGGGGGCCATGGAGCTAACGGGGGCTGGGAGGCAGCGGTGGGCACACAGCCAGGGGTGGGGGCAGACAGGACCATGGGGGCACGGGGAAGGGGCAGGCAGGGGCGGCCGTGGGGCAGTCACAAGTCACCGTGATGCCCACCTGGCTCGTCAGGGGAGCTGCCCTGGCTTAGCGTGGCCCAGCTCGAGTCTTCGTCGCTGCCAGGGCCGGGCCCCCCGAAGAGGCGGCTGGCGCTGCGCCCGGGGGGCTCCCGCGGGCCCCGCTCCGCGCCCAGGGCCGGCGGGGAGACCCCGGCCCCGTCCTCCTCCTCCTCGTCCTCCTCCTCATCCTCCTCCTCCTCTTCCTCCTCCGAGGCGCCGATCAGCAGCGCCCGGGGGTCCCCGGCGGCGTTCCGGGCGTTGCGGGCCTGGACCCCCGGCTCCAGCGCCCCCGGGGACGCCCCCGGGCCCGGCCCCGGCTCCAGCTCGTTGCGGTTCTGGTCCCGGCCGGCCTTCGCCCAGCCGGCGCCGGGCAGCTCCTCGGCCGGGGCCCCGCCGGGCCCGGTGCGGGGCTCGGGGGACAGCCCCAGGCTCAGCCCCGGGCACCGGTTGTCGTTGGCGAGGTCGCTGCGCTTGCTCAGGGCCCCCGACATGGCGAGGACACGGGGACGGGCGCGACCCCCGGCACGGTGGGACCCCCCGGCCCGGCCCGGCCGCTCCTGCCGCTGGGGGGGTTCTACAGCCCCCGGGGCGCCTCCGCGTCCATCGGGCCTGGGGGGAGCGGGGGGGCAGCGCGGGCAGGGGACCCCGGCCACGGACCCCACGACCCCCCGGCTCCCCCCCGCCCGGGGTCCCCCCGCTCCTGCCCCGCGGCCCGGCCAGGGGAGACCCCCGAAGGCCCCGCACGCACGGACCCCCCGCCCGGGCCGGCTCCGCGGGGTCTCAGCGCTCCTGGCCCCCCCATCGCCCCCGCAGCGCAGCGGGGCCGGCCCGTGTCACTCCCGCGCATCCCCCCCGTTCCCTCCCGTCAATCCCCATCTCCATCCCCGTCTCCACCCCCGTTCCCGTTCCCATCCCGATCCCATTCCCGGTACCTGCGGCGGCGGCTCCGCTGCCGGGGGGTCGCGGGAGGGGGTCTGGGGGGGGCTTAGGGGTGCGTCACTTCCGCTTCCGGCCAGCGGAGAGACAGCGCCCCCTCCCGCGCCGGCACCGCGCGGGACCCCCGGGAATAGCGGGAACCCTCCGGGACCCCCGGGAATAGCGGGAACCCACCGGGACCCCCGGGAATACTGGGAACCCACCGGGACCCTCCCCGGGACCACCGGGACCTCCCCGGGCACTGCCGGCGACGGGGGGCTCTGTCCGGCCCGGGGGGCGCAGCAGGAACCGGGCAGGCCGGAGGACCTGCGGCCCCCCCCGGTGCCACCCCCGGAGCCGGTGACCCCCCACCGCCCGTGTCTTGCACTGGTACAGGGGGCCCGGGGAGTCTCGGGGCTCCAGCTCTTGACCGATCCCGGAATGGCAGCACCGAGGCAGCCCGGGGGATCCGGGGGACACAGGGGGTGCGGGATCCCTGCTCCCAGTATGGACCAGTCTGACCCAGTACAGAATCCCAGGATCCCTGGGGTTGGAAAAGCCCTCCCAGCCCACGGATCCCCCCTGTTCTCCATCCCCACCTTGTCCCCCAGCC
>NW_016690485.1:106894-137741 GCF_001604755.1 Lepidothrix coronata | reverse complement strand
CCCCAGCTCCCTCAGCCCCTCCTGCTGCTCCAGCCCCTTCCCCAGCTCTGTTCCCTTTCCTGGACATGCTCCAGCCCCTCAGTGTCTCCCTTCCATGAGGTTCCAGAACTGGACACAGCTCTGGAGGTCCCTCAGCAGTGCCAGCACAGGGGGACAGTCCCTGCCCTGGGGCTGTGCCCACACTGGGGCTGGCACAGCCCAGGAGCCATTGGCCACCTGGGCACACCTGGGCTCATGTCCAGCCTCTGTCACCAGCACCCTCAAGGCCTTTTCCAGCTTTCCAGTCCCTCTGTCCCAACCTGGAGCATTCCAGGGGGTTGTGGTGACCCAAGGGCAGGAGCCAGCCCTGGGTCTTGTTTACCCTCACCCTGTTGGCCTCAGCCCATCAATCCAGTCTGTCCAGATCCTCCTGCAGAGCCTTCCTGCCCTCTGGCAGATCCCCATCCCACCCCACTCGGTGTTGCCATTGAACTCACTGAGGGTGCCCTTGATCCCCTCGTTCAGGTCACCGATGAAGATGCTCAGCAGGACCAGCTCCACACTGAGCCTTGGGGAACCCCAGCAGTATCCACCCCACTGGATGTCTCCCCATTCCCACCCCTCCCTGTATCCAGCCATCAGCCAGGAGCTGTCCCAGCCTGGGGCTGCAGGAGCTCCAGGAGAGCCAGAGGAGATGGCTTTGCTGAGCTCCAGGCAGACACACCCACACCCATCTCACATCCACCGGATCACCTGGGCACAGCAGATCAGGTGGGTCAGGCAGGACCTGTGTTTCCCAACCCCAGCTGGATCCGATCCCTGGTTGTCCTGTCGGTGCCGGGGGATCCCCCCAGGGTGATCTGTTCAGGGCCTTCCCAGCATCCAGGGCAGGGACAGCCTGGACTTCCCTGGATCCTCCTCCTGGCCCTGCTCGGGGAGGGGGTCACTGGGCACCTCTAGGGCCTGGGACCCCCCGGGGGGCAGGGGCTGTGAGGAATGATGGGGAGGGTCCAGGCGAGCGCTGTTGCTGTCTGGGTTCCCCCTGGGGGGCTGGGCCTGAGGGGAGTGGTGGGAGCAGCTCCAGGACCCCCCCACAGCCCCCATGGTGGCCCCGGGAGTCCATCAGCCCCAGGGACCTGTGGGGTCTGAGTGGCTCAGCAGGTCACTGACCCAGTCCCTGCTCCCAGTACAGACCAGTCTGACCCAGTATGAACCAGCATGACCCAGTCTCCACTCCACTATAGCCCAGTTTGGCACAGTACAGATGAGTATGTTCCAGTACAAATACAGATCCGTCCAACCCAGTCCCCGCCCCCAATATAGATCAGTCCAACCCAGTCCCTGCTACCAGTATGGACCACTCTGACCAATACAGACCAGTCCGTCCCTGTCCCCATTCCCAGTTGAGACCAGCCCATCCTGTCCCCACTTCCAGTATGGACCAGCCCATCCTGTCCCCACTCCCAGTCTGTCCCAGCCCGTCCCTGTCCCTGCAGAAGGGTCAGTGCTGGCAGAATGCCCAGGCTGGGCAGCGCCCGTGGTGCCACCGAGCTCCAGGCACTGTCCCTGTCCCTGCTCGGCCTGGCACTGCCGGGGGGGCCCAAGGACATGGGCAGCAGTGCCATGGGCAGGGTGTGTGCGGGGCAGGCAGGGCTGTGGGGAGCAGGGGCCAGGGTACTTCCAGAATACTTTATTTTGTACATACAGTTTGTCAGCGTGCGGCGGCCGCCCCTCAGGCCCCGGAGCCCCCAGGAGCCGTGGGGCAGCAGTGCCGTGGGGCGGCAGTGCCGTGGGGAGGCAGGCACGTGCCATCACCCCACGGGGCTTGGGGCTGGGGAGGGGGGGCGGGGGGCAGCCCCTGTAGGGCCCCAGGACTGACTGCCCCCCAGCCTCCCCCAGCCCTGCCCATGGCTCCCCCTGCCCCACACCCCCCCCCGCACCTTGGGGACCCCCATCAGCCAGGGCACTGGGGCTCCAGGAGGAGGGGTCAGATCGTGACCCCCAGGCAGCCCCCGCCCCGTGGGACCCGTCCTCGTCCCCCAGGCCCGGCCGCCCCCCAGGATAAAGTGCACATGAAGCCGGGGCGGCGCGTGGGGGCAGCGAGGCCGGGGGCAGCCGTCCCTCGGGGCACTGTGGGCCCGCCCTGCCGTGGCATCCCCGCGGTCCGGCCGTCACTGCAGGTACCGATAGGCCTTGAAGCAGTGGTTGCCCGAGTCAGCCACAACCACGTGGCCATCGGAGGTGAGCGCCAGCCCCTGCGGTCCGTACAGCGGGTCGGCCGCCGTGTTGATGTAGGACAGGAACGAGCCTGCGCTGTCAAACACCTGTGGGGGGACACGGCTGTCCCTGACGGCCCCACGGCCCAGGACTCCCAGCCCTGATGGTCCCAGACAGCCCCATGGCCCAGGGACCCCCCACCCCGATGGCCCCTGACGGCCCCACGGCCCAGGGACTCCCAGCCCTGATGGTCCCAGACAGCCCCACGGCCCAGGGGCCCCCAGTCCCTATGGCTCCCAACAGGCCCATGGCCCAGGGACACCCAGTCCCTATGGCCCCTGGACCTGCACGGGATCTGCAGGACCCACTCCCTGTGGGGAGGACGTGATCAAGTCCCCCCAGGTCCGTCCCAGTTGACACAAGATCCTTCCCAGTTGCTCCCAGTTAACCCTAAACCCCTCCCCAGTTCATCCCATTTGCTCCCAGATGACCCCAGACTCCTCCCCAGGCCATCCCAGTTGCTTCCAGTTGGCCCAAAACTCATCCCAGTTCCTCCCTAGACCCCCCCCATAGACTCTTACCAGTTGACCCGAGACCCATCCCAGTTGCTTTCAGTTGACCCCAGTTGGCTCCACAGTCTTCCCACTTGACCCAGTTGCTCCCAGTTGACTATAGCACCCCCTCAGACTGTTCCTAGTTGACTCCAGACCCTTCCCCGTTGTTCCCAGTTAATACCACTTGCCTCTCAGTGACCTCCAGGTGCCCCATAGCACCTTCCCAGTGCCTCCCAGGGCATCCCATCAAGAACACCTGGGGTTAGGGGGTCAGGGATTGGATGGAGAGGGGTTGGGGAGGGGCTGGTTCTGGGCCCCCTGGGGCTGCAGTGGGTGTGTGTGCAGGTCCAGTTGTGTGTGCAGGTCCAGCTGTGCAGGTCCAGGTGTGTGTTCAGGTACAGGTGTGTGTGCAGGTGCAGCTATGCAGGTACAGATGTGCGTGCAAGTGCAGCTGTGCAGGTACAGGTGGGTGCACAGGTACAGGTGTGTGTGCAGGTACAGGTACAGGTGTGTGCGGGTACAGGTGTTTGTGTGGGTACAGGTATTTGTGCAGGTCCAGGTGTGCAGTACAGGTGTGTGTGCAGGTACAGGTGTGCAGTACAGGTGTGTGTGCAGGTGCAGCTGTGCAGATGCAGCTGTGCAGGTGCAGTACCTGGATGCGGCTGTTGCCCCAGTCGGCCACGATGATGTTGCCGTTGCTGTCCACAGCCACCCCCGTGGGCGCGTTGAACTGCCCGTTGCCCTCCCCGTGCGACCCAAACTTGAACAGGAACTCGCCCTCTGCGTTGTACACCTGAGGGTGTGCAGGGGGGACACACCAGGGGGTCACAGGCCGTCATCACAGCCCCCCCAGGCCCCACGGCACCGGGGGGACCCCAGCACCGGCTCACCTTCACCGAGTGGTTGTGGAAGTCAGTCACCACGATCTCGTTCTTGTTGTTGACAGCCACAAAGTGGGGCCCTGGGGGAGACATGGGGTGGTCATCCCTGGGACTGGGGGGGCTTAGCCTTGGGGGGAATGGTGGGGCTCAGCTCTGGCCCCATGGCAGGACCAAGATGGACCCAAAGCCCTGACCCATGGACAGAGCCCAGAACCCAGGGCCACCAGCACGGAGCCACTGTCAGAACCTGAGCCCAGAGCCACAGCCCAGAACTGAATCCAGAACCCAGAGCCAGAACCTGGAAGAAGATCCCCAGCCCAGAGCCCCAAACCTGGCCCTGAAGCCAGAACCAGACCCTGAACGCCGGTCCGGCCCCAGAACTCAAACCAGAGCTCAGAACAAACCCCAAGCCCAGAGCCTGGATCCAGAGCCCCAGCTTGGAACCAGGTGGACCCAGAGCCTGGACCCAGCCCCCAGCCCACCACTGGGGCCCCGGTGCCACCAGCCACCCTGGTGACACCAGACACATGGTCCTGCCCGCCCCGGTCCCTGGGGAGCCCAAGGCCCCACAGCTGGGGACCCGGGGGGTACCTGCAAACTGGCGCTCGGCAGTGCCGCGGGAGCCGAAACGCGCCACCAGCTTCCCATTGGGCTGGAAGATGAAGACACAACAGGCCTTGTTGTCCACCACGATGATGTGCCCATTGCGGTCTACGGCGACACCCTTGGGGCCCATCAGCCGCCCTGCACCCAGCTTCGTCTGGGGGAGGCAGGGGGTCAGACCGGGGGGTGCCATGGACACCCAGCCCCACAGACCCCCCCACAGACACCCCCTGCTTTCTTTTTCCTCACCTTGAACTTGCCCTCAGGTGAGAACACGCTGACCCAGCGGTTGTCGTAGTCGGCCACGATGATGTCGCCATTGGTGTCCACAGAGACCCCCGTGGGGCGCTGGAGCTGCCCCGGGGAGCGCCCCCGCACCCCGAAACGCAGCCGGAACTGCCCCTCATTACTGAACACCTGGGGGGGCAGCAGGGCCGGGGGGGTCAGGGGAAGCACCCCCACACCCCAAAACGCAGCCAGAACTGCCCCTCATTACTGAACACCTGGGGGGGCAGCAGGGTCAGGGGTGTCCCGGGGGAGTCAGTGGGTGTCCTGGGGGAGTTTGTGGGTCTGGGGGGGCCTGTACCTGCACACATTGATTATTGCTAATGGGGCCAGTGGGGTCATGGGGATCTAGGGGTACCCAGGAGGGTCTTGGGGGGGTCAGTGGGGGTCCCAGGGGTCTATATCTGCATGCACTGGTTGCTGCTGCTGGGGTCAGTGGGGCAGGAGGGATTCAGCAGGGATCAGTACAGTGTCAGTGGGGGTCCCGAGGAAGTCTGGGAGTCCCAGGGGGTCCGTACCTGCACGCACTGGTTGTTGCTGTCAGCCACAACGATGCGGCCGGCACTGGACGTGGAGATCCCCTGCAGGTTTGTGAACTCGCCCTTCTCCCGGCCGCGGCTGCCTGCGGGCACCGGTCAGGGAGGCACGGGGGGCCCCAGGAAACCACTCACCACCCCAGTGAACCCCTTCCACCTCTGGGGCACTCCACCACACCAGGGACTCCCCCACAACTCCAGGGAGCCTTAGGGAGCCCTGGGGAGTCCCTGCTGCTGTGGGTAGCCCTACCACCCTGGGGAGCCCCCATTACCCTGGGGAGCCCCCATTACCCTGGGGAGCCCCAAGAAGGGTCTGCTGCTGTGGGGAGCCCTGAGGAGCCCCCCACCACCCTGAGGAGCCCCCACCACCCTGGCGAGCACCAAGGTCCCCCCGTGCCACCCGCTCACCGACACGGAAGATGAGCTCATCCTCGATGGGGTTCTCCTTGCGCTTGGCGCTGCCGTACATGCTGGCGGGGCGGCGCAGGGCCTTCTGCCGCACGTGCCCCCCGCCCGGGGACTTGACGCGGCGCTTGGCCTCCTCAGGGGATGGGGGCACGTCGCCGGGACGCAGGGCACGGGCGCGGAAGGGGGAGCCGCGCACGGGCTGCCCGTACAGCAGGATGGACAGCACGAAGTCGCCCTCGGCGCGCGGCGTGTACACCAGCTCGTAGGTGCCGTTGCGGTTGTCCTGCACCTCAGCCTCGGCCGCGGCGCCGTCGGGGCCCGTCACGGCGAAGCGCAGGCGGGCGCCGCCGCTGCGCACCAGCGCCCCGTCCTTGTCCTTGGTGGTGACGCTGAGCGAGCAGGGCTGCCCCACCACGGCCTGGCGCAGCCCCTCGCCCGTGGCCACCGTGGTGTGCGCCGTGGCGCTGGTGGTCAGCAGCGCGCCCAGGTTCTGGATGGAGCGGCGCAGCCCCTCGGGCTCAGCGCGGAACTCGAGCTGCGCGTTCTCGTGCGGGTGCTCAGGGAAGGGCCGTGCCGCCAGCTCCCGCAGCCGCTCGCCCATCTGCTTCTGCACCAGCAGCACCTCTGTGGCCGAGCCGTGGTGCAGCGCCTGCTCCGTGAACGCGCAGCTGCTCAGGATGCTCTCCTGGCCCTGCCGCAGCACCTCCAGCTGCGCCTCCAGCACCTGGGGGGAACAGCACCTGTGACACCAGGTGGGACCCACACCCAGCACCCACACCTGCATCGCTGTCTGCACCCCAGCCCTGGCCCCACCACAGCACCTCCAGTTGTGCCTCCAGTGCCTCTGGGCATGGCACATCTCTGTGGCACTGGGGCAGGACCCCCACACCCAATACCCCCAACCAACGCCCCACCTGCATCCCCCACCGGCACCTGCACCCGCACCACAGCCATGCCCACAACCCCAGCCCTGGTGCTGCACTGGGACCCCAACTGCCACACTGGGGGTGCCACTGGCACTGGGGCACGGCTGGGGCATGCACACCCTCCCAGGAAGGGCTGGCAAAGGGTGCAGGGGCACAGAAGGGCACACGAGGAAAGGTGTGTTACCTGCTGCTTGGCAGCACAGGTGGCCTCCAGGTCGCGCAGCAGCACCTCCCGCCGCTGCCGCAGAGCCGCCTCCAGCTCCTCGAAGCTGCTCCCGATCTCGGCCTCAGCCTCGGCCCGGCGCTGCCCCAGCTGCCGGCTGATCTCGGCCACCAGCCCCACGGCCGCTGCCAGCTGCGGGAGCCTGGAGGGACAAGGGGAGCCCCTGAATGCCTCCAGACCTCCAACTCCCTCTTCCAGCACCCCCAGCTCCACAGTGCTGCCCCAGCTGATCTCGGCCACCAGCCTTACTGCCGCTGCCAGCTCTGGGAGCCTGGGGGAATATGGGGACCCCCTGAACCCCCAAAGCCCCCCACAGCTGTAGGAGCCTGCAGGACTAGGACAGCAGGGGGACCCCAGATCCCCCTGGACCAGCCCCAGTCCTTCCAGCCCTCCTTCTCCCTGTACCATGTGTGAGTGACACCAAGCTGGTACTGCAGCCCGCGGGAGCAGGGCCGTGGTGACCCCCAGGCACCCCCCAGGCCCCCATACCTGGCCCGCACGGCATCGAGCTGGTGCTGCAGGGCCGCCTTGTGCTGCTCCAGCACATCCCGCAGCGGCACCGTGTGGTGGTCCCGGTGCTCCCGCCGCTCCCCCTCCGTGCACTCCCGGCACATGGCTGTCTCACAGGTCTCGCAGTAGAACTCCATCACCTGCCACACCTGTGCTCGTCAGCTGCCCCCCACCCCAGCCCACGGCGCCCTGCGGGACCCCCCCCTTCCTGAGCCCACACAGCTCCCACAGTGCCCCCCAAGACTCCCTGGACCGCTGTAGCCACCCCCCCCGGCCCACTGTGGACTCCCTCTCCAAGGCCTGCAGCCCCTCAGACCTCCTTGGCCCCCCCAGATCTCCACAGCCCCTCCTGTTACCCACAGGCCCCCCAGCGCTCCCCAGATCCCACACCCTCTGAGCCCCTCCAGCTCCTGCAGCCCCCCGGCCTCCCCTGCTCCCCCACCTCCCCTGAGCCCATACAGCCCATTGCAGCCCCCCGAGCCCCTCCAGCCCCCGAGCCCCCCAGCCCCCACCTTTCCCTCGTGGTTGGGGCAGCAAAGGGGCTGCCCGGTGGCGGCGCCCAGGGGGGGCAGGGGCGCAGGGGGGGCCCCGTGGGGGTCGGGGTCCCGCTGCAGCACCTCCATCAGGTTGGTGATGAAGAAGTTGTTGGGCAGTGCCGGGACCCCCCGCTCAGGCAGGATCGAGGTCTGGCGGCACACAGGACACGACAGGGACAGGCTCTGGGCCGGGATGTAGTTCTGCAGGCACCTGGGGTCACAGGGGCCATGGGGGTCACAGGGGTCAGGGGTCACAGAGAGCACAATAGGGCCAGGCTCTGGGCAGGGATGTAGTTCTGCAGGAGCCCCGGGTCACAAGGGGTCACAGGGGTCAGGTCAGGGGTAACCCAGGGCTGGACAGGGACAGGCTCTGGGCTGGGACACAGAGAGGGCAGGGACAGGAACTGGGCTGGTAGGGGAACATGGGGGAAAATGGGGTGACAGAAGATGGGACGGATGGAGGGACAGTGAGATGGGGATGGAGGGTCGGGATCCGCTGGGGATGGGGGTGGGGGCAGAACGAGGGAACAGAGGAACAGATGAATAGACGGGGGACAGAGAGATGGATGGTGGAGATGGATGGGGGACAGAAAGGTGGACAGGGAGCGTGGGACACGGGCAGAGCCATGGGGTTGGGGGTGGGCAGAGAACTGGCTGGACAGACAGACGGGGGGTCAGGCTGTGGGACAGGGGCACAGGGACAGGTCTGGGGGCAGGCAGTGGCAGGGGGACAGACAGATGGACAAGAAGGCTGCACATCGGGGGCAGGGACAGAGGGACAGTGGGGCAGCAGGATGGACAGATGGACAGGGGTTCAGAGCGCAGGCAGAAAGCAGGGGGACAGACGGACAGAGGGGCTGTGCCGTGGCACATTGGGGTGCAGGAATGGGGGAATGAGACACAGACTGAGGGGACCGATGGACAAGAGAGGAGCCTGCACCGTGTCACACTGGGGTGCAGGAGCAGGGCAAGGGGGACAGACGGACTGACAGACGGCAGGGCTGCACGGTGTCACACTGGGGTGTCAGTGGGACAGACGGACAAACAGACAGGAGGGCCGTGTGGTGTCACACTGAGGGGGAGCAGTGGCAGGGGGTGGCAGCCGGCCAGACAAATGGACAAACGGACAGGATGGACACAGGGCAGGGGTGCCAGCACCCTCGGGGGGAATGGACAGATGGACAGGAAGTGGATGGGGAGACTGAGGCAGGGCCGGGGGGCTCTGGGGGCACAGAGAGAGGAGGCTGTCAGCACCAAGACCCCCCCACTGCGGGGACCCCAGCCACAGCCCCCCATATACCCCACACTTGGGGGGCTCAGGGGCTGGGCACAGCAGTGGGGTCCCAGCCCCGCCGTGGGCCATGGAGTGCAGGGGGGTCTCAGCCCCCACCCCTGAGGGCACGGGGGGGCTCGGCCCCATGTCTCACTGGGGGGGTAGGGGGCCCACGGAGCCCTAGCTCTCCCACAGGTGGGGGGTGCTGGGGGGGGTGTCACACTGCAGGTTTGGGGGGTGCAAGGGGGGACACTGGGGTGCAACTGTCGGGGGGGACAGTGAGGGGAGCCAAGCTGGGGGACACAGGGGGGGTGCAGCAAGGCAGAAGAGGGCTGGGGGCACTGGGGGGGCAGGGGGGATTGGATGCTGGGGGGCCAGGGGGCTGCAGCAAGAATGCAGCACAGCCAGGGGGATGAGGGGCTGCAAGGGGGTGCAGTCAGGACATTGGGGGTGCATTGGGGGGTGCAGTCAGGACACAGTGGAGATGTGGTGGAGGTGGATGCTGGGGAGGTGCAACAGGGCAGAGGGTGTGCATGGGGGATACAGGGGGCTCAGAGACATGGTGGGGATGGAGGGGGGGTACTGGGGCACAGGGGGGATATCGGGAGCAGTGAGGGGCTGCAGTGAGGGGTCCCACCTCTCACAGAAGGTGTGCAGGCAGGGATAGGGCTCAGGGGGGTTGAGGGGGGCTCAGGGGGTCCCACCTCTCGCAGAAGGTGTGCAGGCAGGGCAGCACCTTGGGGTTGCGGTAGCGGTCGAGGCAGATGCTGCAGACCAGGAACTGCTGGTCGATCTGCCGCACCACCGGGCTGGCGGGCTCGCGGCGGGCCATGGCGGCTCCTCAGCCTGGGGGGCACGGCACAGTGAGGGGGGTGCCCCACAGCACCCCATGGAGCTCCACGGCACCCCACAGCCACGACCCATAGCCCCCACCCATCCCACAGGCTCATGGTGGGCCAAGGCAGACCCTCAGGCTAGGGAGGGGAGGATGTAAACGGGTGAGGGGCATCCCGTGGCACCCCACAACCCCCCACTCAACCCACAGTGCCCCACAGCCCCTTGCCCACCCCACGCCCTCACAGAGAGCCACGGTGGACCCTCACTCTGCGGCAGCAGGGTCATTGGGGTGTGGGCACCCTGGGGTATGCACAGCCCTGACCCACAGCACCCACAGTTCCCGATCCCACAGACACATCGAGGGGCACATGGGGGGGCTCCCCCTGCCCACCAATGTACCCACGACCCCCAGGTACCCAGAGCCAGCCCCACCCCTGCCCCCCAGCCCCACACGGCCCCGTGCCCCACAGCACTCACCTCCCACAGACCCACCGACCCCACTGTGCCCTATGGCACCCACCCCGTGCCCCGTGGGGCACCCACTCCACAGCACCCACAACCCCCACCCCCGACCCCACTGCCCTCCCTCCTGTGCCCCGCAGCTCCCACCCTACCCCCTGCTCCAAGGAGCACCCACCGCCCCCGCCACCCCCCACCGCCCCCCACCCCATCGCCCCCCTCCCCTCGCCCCGGCCCCGCTCACGGCGCTGCGGCGGCTCCGCGCTCCAGGCCCCGGCCCCGCCCCGGCCGCCATTGTGCGGCACCGCCCCCCCGCCACACCAGGACCCCGAGGGGGGTTTGGGGGGGTCCCACACCCCGCATTTCCCCATGGGGGTCTGCCCCCTTCATCCCCGCTCACCCACCCCTAAACCCCCCTTACCCACCCCACGATTGCCCCCCTCGCCCCCCCGATCCCCCACCGCTCACCCCGTGCCCACCGCCCCCCACCCGGGCCCCCCGACCCCACTCACCCCCCCCGTAGCCCCCTCCTCGCTCCAGCCCACGCCGCGGGACCCCACGGCGCATCCTCGGCCCCGGCCCGGGATGCGACAGGGAGGCGGCCGGGCCGGGCGGCACCAAGGGCGCCGGGAGGGGGGGATTAGACTTGTCACCCCTTCCCCCTTCAACGAGACACCCCCCGCCCGCGGATTGCCGACTCAGGGGCAGAAATGAGTCCCTCTGCGACGCGTTGCCGCCCCCGAGTGGGGGATCCGCGGGGGGGTCCCGTGAGAAAGTCCGTAAAGCGACCCCTCAACCCCCCCCGACGCGAGTGGTCTCGCCCGGGCTGTGGCTCTGCAGTGGGGGGGGACTTCGCGCATCCCGGGGTACCCGGCTGTTGCCACGGCAACAGCATCCCGCCCCCGAATTTGGGGGGTCCACCTCCCCAAATTGCGGGGGGATAGGATGGAGGAGGGAGGGGTGCGGGTACACACTGGGGGGTGGAGGTTTGGGGGGGGCTCACCAAGTGCGGAGAGATGGGTGGTATAAATAGGGGGGGAATAAAGGGAGGGAAAAGGGGGTCTAAAGGGAGGGCCGGGGGGGACACAGGGGGGTAAAAAGAGGGGTAAAGAAAGAGTTATGAAAGGGAGAGGGTATAAACAGGGTACCGGGGGCATGGGGCGTATAATCGAGGCACAAGGAAGGTACAAAGAGTGCCGTAAAGGGCAGGGGTTAGGAGTAATACCAGAGCCCAGTAGCCGTCCACACAGCCCCTCAGTCTGGGGGGATCCCACACCTGCCTGCTGCCACAGGTCCCCCTCCACCTCCTCCACGTGGGACTCCCCACTCATCACTCCCCCCCATCTCAGGTGGGCCCCCTCTGCCCTGCAGGGCAGGGTCCCCCCCTCAGCTCAGGACACGGGGAGCCCCTCACCGTGGCATCAGCCCCGCATGCTGCAGCCTCCAAGGGAATTCCAGCAGGTTCCTGGATGGCTTCTTTTGGAGGGAGGGGGGAGGAGCAGCTGGCAGCCCACCATAGCTGGGGGGTCCTGGCAGAGCTGGAGTTCAGGGGATGCAGAGGGGGTGACCCCATCTCTGGCCAGCTGACCACCAGAGTGAAGCGTGGGGGGACGGTAGACACAGGGACAGGAGGGTCCTGACCCAGCCCAGGGGGGTACAGGGACCCCCAACCCTGTGGGGTCTCAATGGGGAGAAGTGGCTCCAGGACAGACCCAGAGCTCTGTCATGAACCATCCTCCCAGTAAATCTGTCCCCATCCACGTGTGGCCCCCGTGTGGCCCCCAACCCCACACCTCATCCTCAGTGTCTGGAAGGTTCCTCAGCCAGGTCAGACCTGGTTGTGCAGCCGTTACAGTCCCCCAGGAGCAAGGAGGGTCATGGGGGTGCACAGAACATGGGATCCCTCCGGGCCCCCAGCTGGGCACCTCCGGCAGCAGCAGAAAGCGCTGGGGATCAGGGGTCCCAGGGGCTGCAGCCGGGATACCTGTGGCACAGGGCAGGGTTCAAGGGAGCCCCCCTCCACCAAGGACCTCCCCCAGCCCACCACCCTCACCTCCAGCAGCTCCTTGCCCCCACAGGGACCCCGACCCTTCCCCAGTGTCCCACATGGTCTGGCAGATGGGCCTGGGGGGACACAGCAGGTGCTGGGGACTCCCCACCCAGGTACAGAGGGACACTGAGCCCCTGGGGGTGACACCCCTGTCCCTGCAGGGGGCACACACCCACCCAACCCTTGCAGCTCAGTGAGATCAGGGACCCCCCACATCCATGTCTGGGGAGCAGTGGGTACCCCCATTCACCCCCCCCTGCCGGGACCCCAAAGAGGTGAGGAGCAGAGACCCTCAACACTCCCCCTGCCGGGACCTCCGGGGGTGGGTTCCACACCCACCCCTTCCCCCATGGAGAGGGTTTCAGTGTCCGGGGCAGCGCCCTGGAGGGACACTGGGGAGCGGGAATCTCCTGGGGGGCAGAATTTTCCACAGGGAGTGTCCCAGGGGTAGGTCAGTGACCCGGAGGTTGTCTGGAGGTCCCAGGGGAACAGCAGCCACAGGCAGGCAGGTTGAGGGGTGATGGAGGGGGGCACTGTTTGGCACCGAACCCAGTGCCCAGCCTGGGGAAGGGGAACTGGCCCCATGGGACCTCTCAGCTCCCAGTGTGACCAGTAGGATGGTAATGACAGCACTGGGACCCCTGTGCTGAGTGCCCCCAGCCCCCACTCCCGAGGCACCCCTAGCCCATCCCTGTTCAGCCCTGCCCTGTCCCGGCTCCTGCTGCAGGGTCAGGGTGAGGGGCAGCCCCTCAGTCACCCCCCAGAACCACCTCTTCCATGCACCAGCTCTCCACCCCGGGCCCTGTCCCTGTCACAGGGGTCCTGGCCCTTCTGGGGCTCATGCCCTTGTCTCCCACCGGCCCCAGCAGCCCCAGCCCATGGGGTGCAGTCCCCTAACACCCCCCAGCTCCCCAGCACAGGGGTCCCAGCTGCAGCCCAGCACACACTGATCCGTACCATTTATTGGGGTCTTACAGAAGTGTGGGGGGGTCAGATCGTCACCGGGAGGGGGGTTGGGGTCAGATCCCAACATTAAATTATGGGTTAAATTAATGAGCAAGAAAAACCAACAGTTTTGTCTCAGGAGAAAGTGCCCAAGTGCAGGGGCGGGCTGGGGGCCCCTCGTGGGGTGGGGGGGACACTGGCCAGGACCCCGGCCCTCCATGTGCAGCACACGTGCCCTGGGACACACGTGTCCCCGCACACAGATATGCACTGACACACGTGTGCACCTCCAGTGCCTCTGCTGGCGTTTGGTCCCTGCTTGGAGCTCCCCTGGCCCCCCCAGGGTCCCAGTGCTTGGCCAGCACCCTCCCCCCACTCCACTAGCAGCAGCGTGCAGGGACCCCCCCCAGCTCAGGATGCCACAGCCCCAGGGGAGCAGAGGGGGCTTTGAGGAGCGCAGCCCCCCCTGGGTCAGGAGTGCAAGAGCAGCCACCCCAGAAACACTTGGGATTGGCCTGGAGGGAGCCGGGGTGACCCAGGTGTCGGGGGGACAGCAGGAGCCCCCCCAGGGGGGGACCCAGCAGGGGACCCTCACAGCCCCCTGGCACAGGAGGGACCCGGCTGTTCCGGGGCTGCCCCCCCCAGCTCCACTGTGCCACAGGCAGGGGTCTCCCTGGGGGAGCAGGGAAAGGACCTGGGGGGGACACCCCCATCCTGCCTGGGGGAGGCAGAGGCAGGCTGTAGAGGGTCCTGGCCCACCCCGAGGTGAGCAGGGGGACCAGGGTGGGGGTGCAGCCCAGCAAGGGGGGCGTCCCCAGCCCCTCAGTGGCGCTGGGGGGCAGGGGTTCTCTGGCTGTCTGCTACGTGGGGGTCTGTGCTGAGGAGCTGCTGGACTCTACCCTGAGGGGGGCTGTGGGACAGTTGGGCCCCACCCCCACCCCTCTGGCAGCCCCCACCCCCAACAGGCCCAGGCTGTGCCCCCAGCAAGCCCCCGGCCACAACTCAGGTCCATGTGTACCCCACAGGGGGGCTCCCCCGTCCGGGGGGGTGCGGGGGGCTCACTGCTCCTCCAGCCAGGAGGGCTTCTCAGCGCCAGGGGTCTTGAGCTTGATGTTGAACTGCTTGAGGGTCTGCTCGAGCTGCTGCTGGTTCCCGGCAAAGTATGCAGAGATGGCGTTGTGGAACAGCAGCAGTTGCTTGTGCATCACCTTGATCTGGGACAGGGGGGGTTATGGTCCGGGGGGGCCCGACTCCAGCCCAGCAGCACAGAAAAGGACTGGGAAAGCCCTTGGAGGCCCCCCCAAGTCCCACTGCTCCCCCAGCACTGCCCACCCCACCGCTGAACCATGTCATCGAGTACCACATCCAACACAGCTGTTAAATCCTTGCGGGGACACCCCGCCCCTGCACCCCCCATCTGTGTCTCCCATCCCTGTCCCATACCCCTCACCCCCGTGCCCCCCACCCTGCATGCCCCACCACGCACCCCATCCCTATTCCACCCACGATCCCCCTGCCACCTTGTTCTCCTCCAGGAACTTGAGCTTTATGGCCACGTCTGCCCGCAACTTCTCGTACTTGTCCTTGTGGCTCTGGAATTGGCTCTGGGCCGCGTCCAGGCGGCTCACGGCGCCAGCATCACGCGGGCCCATGCTCAGCTCCTCCAGGTCCGTGCGGTACGCGTCATACTCCAGCCTGCCAGGGACCCCTGGCATCAGCGACCTGCCCCCAGAGCCCCCCAGGACCCTTGAGCCCCCCCATCACTTCCCCTGTCCCACCTGGCTGTCTCATACTGCTTGACCGTCATGAGTGTGTCTTCCATGGTCTTGTTGACCAGCGTGTTGATGCTGGACACAAAGAAGTTGACGGCGCCCAGCAGCGTCTCCCCGTTCTTGCACAGCAGCTTTTGTGTCTCCGCGTTGTACCCAAACTCCTCCTGGCACCGGACAGGGGCCACAGTCACAGCTCCGCTCCCCTCCATTGAGGGCCTCTTGGGTTGGAAAACTCTCTCCCCCGAGACCACCGAGCCCAACCACAACCCAGCGCCACCAAGCCCAGCTCCAGCTCACATCCCTACCTGCACAGGCTGTCACCCCTAGTCCCAGCAGTCCCCATCTCCCCTGGCCCTGCTGCCCAGGTGTCCCTGCTCTGCCCTGGTGCCCAGGTGTCCCCCAGCCCCGGCCCTGCTGCCCAAGTGTCCCCCCCCAGTCCCGGTGCCCAGGTGTCCCCCAGTGCTGGTGGTTCCCATGTGCCCCCTGGCACACCTGGAGCTCAGGGGATTTCTGGCTGAGATCGGCGAAGGCGTCGCCCAGGGCGTGCTGTGTCTGCACGAGGCTGTACAGGTGGGCCGTGAGCGCCCGTGCCAGCTGCAGGACGCTCTCGTACTTGCGCTTGGTCTCGCGCAGCAGCTCGATCTGTGTCTCCAGCTCCAGGTCCACCGTGCGGGACCCCCGCCCGAACCGCTCTGACAGCAGCTGCTTGGTGCACTGCGGGATGGGGGGTCAGGGGGCCCGGGGGGTGTGTGGACCCCCCAACTGCTCCAAGAGCAGCTGCTCAGGGCACTGCAGGACAGGGGGTTGGGAGGCCCGCTGGGGTACCCTCAGTCCTCACCTTGTAGGTGTTGATCCCCCATTTCTTGACGATGTCAAACTTCTCGACAGCGATGCCACGCACGACCTCCTCCCCGCTGGGTGGGGGGCCGGGGGGGGGGGTGTGCAGCCCGGGGCCTGGCACGGGGACAGCACCTGGCACCAGCTCTGGGGGGGGCAGCGCCCACGGTGGGCCAGGCCGCCCCTCCCCTCCAGAGCCACTGTCCCCACAGCAGGGTCCCCAGCTCTGGCCACGTGTGTGCCCAGCACCAGCTCATGGGCATCGCGGTGGGAACCCTGCTCCTGCCAGCCCCCCAGGGGGCCCCACACAGGGGAACAGACCCCAGCCCAGCCACATCTGGCAGCATAGCCGAGCCCAGGCCCTGCCTTGTTCTGCTGTCCCCCATCGTCAGGGGGGAGCAGGACCTGGCAGCACCAGGGGACCCCCGGGTGGGCTGCAGGGGCAGGGAGGACCCCCTGACTGGGACCCACCTCTGAGACCCCCAGGCCCATCAGCACTGTCCTTTGTCCCAGTAGCAGGACGGGTCGGGGTGGGGAGAAGGGCAGTACCTGCAGGGGAGGCGGCCAGGCGGGCCATCCTGCGGGCAGCGGGCGCGCTGGGGGGCACCGACGGTCCTCGGGGGGAGTGAGGGTGGACAAGAGAGCCTGGAAACGGGGGGGCTGCGGGTGCCGAGCGGGGGTCGGGGCAGGATGGCAGGGCACAAGGCACGGGACGGGGATGACCAGGGCAGACGGGACAGGGGGCAGGGGGCAGGGAGTGGGGACGAGTGCGCGGGCATGCGGCAGCGGACAGCGATGGCAGCAGATGAGTGTTGGAACACAGAGACGTGGCTGCGGCCACACAGATGGACCCCTCTGCCCCAGGGAACCCCCCCCCAACCCCCTCTGGCTCCTCTGTAGGGATCCCTGTGCTCCGAGATCCGGGCAGGCCTGGTGTGCCGGGGACACAGGGCTGCCAGCCCCGGGAGAGCACGCACACACAAACTCCCTCTGCCCGCACAGACCCCTCCAGGCCCCGTGGGGGCTGGGGTCTGCCATGGAGGGACTTTCAGGGTCAGATCCATGTGGAACAAGGACAGAGGAACAGCAGTGCCAGGGCTCCTGCAGCACAGGGCCGCCCTGGCCCCACCACAGCCTGACCCAGCTGGGGCAGTGAGGAGAGTGCAGTGGAGAGCGGGGCTGAGCTCTCCAGTGAGAGCACTGCCTCAGTGCCTTCTGCCTGCCCCCGCCATCCCTGGCACAGCCCAGAGCTCTCACTGCCCCTGGCCTGCGGCAAAGGCAGGACCCTTCACCAGAAGGCCCCAGAGAACCTTGCTGGGGTGTCCTGGCTGAGAGGACAGAGATTCCACGGCAGAGACCCCACCTTGGCCCAGGGGGAGCAGGGCTTGGGTCAGCAGCACAGCCCCCATACGGTACCCCTGCACAGGGCCTGAGCCCAGCGGGGATGAAGCCCCCCAGGAGGGGCCTCGGCTGAGCGGCCGCAGCAGAGCTTCGTGCCAGAACTGGGGACACTGAGGGCAGACAAGCACACCCTCCCCTGCAGGAGCCCCCCTGACAGCCTGTCCCCAGTACCTTTGATAGTGCCTGTGGGGATGATGCCCTCGGCCGTACCCCCATAGCCGCCCGACACAATGCTGGTCTCATTGAGGTTGGGTCCCGACACCATCACCTGCTGCAGGTCCTGGGGGGCAAAGGAGAGTGGGGGGCTGAGCTGCAGGGCCAGCTCAGCCTCAGCAGGGCCCCGGCACAACCCTAAACACCCCCGGGGTCCCCAGCCCCCCAGACCTGCTCCAGGCCATCATCCTCGGGCAGGCTGCTCGTGTCCCCGTTGCTGCTGATGGGGATCTCCATGGTGGCCGCCTTGCTCAGGATCCCGTCCGACATCCTCAGGGCCTGAGGGGACACGGAGGCGGCGCTAGGACCTGTAGGGCCGGGCTCCGATGCCAGGGGTAGGAGAGGGCAACGTGGGGGGTCCCACTCCGGCAGCTGCCGGCACTAAGCAGCCTCTGTCCCTGCCCAGGGCCTCCTGCAGCCACTGTCCTGCCCGGCCCTCGGGGCTCCCCTGGCTCCCAGAACGCTCCCGGGGAGTGGAGCGGGCACGTCACGGAGGCACCAGTCCCAACCCCGACCCCGGTGCCAACCCCAGCCCCGCGTCGGCTCTCCCCCGTTCTGCCCAGGCCCCCCCGGGCCCCTCCGCTCCCAGGGCCGGACCGCGCGCCCCCTCACAGATCCCGGCGGGGACCCGCAGCCGCTGTCCCGGGGCAGCGGCGCCAGCAGCGCCGGCCTGGCCCGCAGGAGCGCGCCGGGAGCCACGTCCGCAGCCCAGGGGGTGCGGGGGGGCCCCGAGCGCCCAGACCGGTCCGGGCACATTCCAGGGCAGGCGGGGCCCGGGACGGGATCCAGGTGCCCGTTATCTGTGCCGTGTCCCTGGGCCCGGCTCGGCGGGGACGGCCCTGCCGCTGGGATGGGCCGGGCCGGCACCACCCCGCGCCATCTCCCGGGGATGCGGCCCTGCAGCCCCCGGGACGTGACCGCCCGCACCCACCCCCGGCCGAGCTCCGGGGCCCCCGCGCCGGGACCGACCCCCGCGGGGACCCCGGGCGGCCGCTTCCGGTGGGACCGGCCAGAGACGGCCCGGCCCCATCCCGGGGCCGTCCCGGACAGGCCCCGCCGCCCCGCGGCCGCTCCCCGCGCGCGGTACCCCCCGGCCCCACCTGCGCCCCGGCCCCGCCGGGCCCCCCCGCGCCGCTCCCGCTCCGCCTCGGCCCGGACGCGCCGGAAGCGTCGCACGGCAGCGCCGCGCCGGAAGTGGCGTCAGTGGCGCGCCGTCGGGAACCGCCGTCGGGGCGGGCCCCGCCGAGCGCGGGGGCACCGGCGGGCCCGGCATGGACCCCGCGGCCGAGCACCGCCAGCAGCTCCGCAGCGTGAGCGGCCGGGACGGGGGCGCAGGGGGCTGGGCTCGTGGGGCTTTCGGGCGGGATCCCGAGGCCCCGGGTTCGGAGCGGCCCGTGGCTTTCGGGCCGGTGTGGGGGGTCCCGGTGGGTTTCGGCGGTCCTGGCCCCTGCCCCGGTGTGACTCCCCCCGTGCCCCCCAGCTACGAGACTTCCTGCTGGTTTACAACCGCATGACCGAGCTCTGCTTCCGCCACTGCGTCTGTAGCCTCAACTACCGGCTGCTCACAGGCCGCGAGGTGAGCGGGGCGGGGGGGGGCGGGCGGCCCAGGGGTCCCCGCGCCCCCTGACCCGCCAGCCCGTCCCGTCCCGTCCCGCAGGAGTCGTGCCTGGATAGCTGCGCCGCGAGGCTGGTCCGTGCCAACCACCGCCTGATGAGCGCCTACGTGGGGCTGGTGCCCGCGCTGCTGCAGCGCCGCGCGGCCGAGCACGGTGCCGCGGGACCCCCGGCCGCGCCCGGCCCGGCCCCAGGCCCCGCCGCGCCCTCGCCCGACGCTCCCGGTGCCGGCACGTAGCACGGCCCGGCCATGCCTTCCCACGGCGGCGGTGGGGCAGGATCGGCCCCCCGGTCCTGGCGGGAGCAGCAGCGCCGGGGCCCCACCGAAGCTCCGGGCGGGAGCAGCGGCTTCACTCGGCCCTGAGAGTCCCCGGGCCGGCGGCACAGAAAGAGGGGATCCCCCACGTGTCTGGATGTTTGGGAAGTGGATGTGTGGTGCCAATAAAACGTCTCTTCAGCAACGGCTCCGTCCCATGCTCCAGGAGGGCACCAGAGCCCCAACCCTGTCTGGCAGGGGTAGCCCATGGGGAGCCCAAGGCACAACTGGGAATCCTGCCTAAACATGAGACAGACGTCTCTGTGGGGGCTGCAGAGGGGCAGCACCAGGCTGTCCGGGAGGCCCTGTCATGGCAGAGGGGCAGCACCGGGGGGGGGAGAAGGGTCACAGCTGCTCCACCTGGGCAAATGGATACCCCCAGGGGTCCTGGGCCTGATCCTCCAGCTCCAGCCAGCACTGGGGGATCCATGGGGTCTCCATGTGGGCCAGGGGCAGCACAGAGGCTCCTGATGGACACACTGGGGAGGGTCCTGGTCCTGCAGCTCTGACCAGTGCTGGGGAGCTCCCAGAGTAAGGGGAGCCCCTGGAGTAGGACGAGCCTGGAACAGGGTATCACAGGGCCAGTGCTGCCCTCAGAGCTGGGGTCACTGCAGGGAGGCTGCAGGACCCCCGTGGGCACCAGGACAGGGGTGTTACAAATGGCTGGTGCAGAGCAGGCACCCAGTGCCAGGGGGTGTTGGGTGCTGCGGGGCCATTGCCTCCAGCCCAGGGCCTGCATGTGCAGGGAGAGCCTGTCCCCTGCCTGTGCTGCCCAGGGTCAGAGGGGATGTGCTGCAGCCCCCAGCCTGGGCTCAGGGCTTGAGCAGGAGCCCCAGTACAGAAATAAATCAATATATTCCATGTATAAAACATGCTCCTGCGGCCCGGCCGGACACTCCCACGCATATAAATAAGGCCCGGCCGGGCGCCCCCCTGTCCTGCCCGCGGGGCCAGCGCCTGCGCCGGAGCCACCCCTCCCGCGGGACCCCCGGGCTGGCCGGGGTCACTTGAGGTCCACATCAAAGTCCAGCACCAGCAGCTTGGTCTCCTCGGTGCCATTGCGGCTGCCCACGGCGCACACCAGCTTTGTGTTGGAGGCACGGATGCGCCACACGACGCCCCCAGAGCCCCCGCTCTCCAGGGCCACCAGGTTCCGCACAAATTCCCCCGTCTTCAGGTCCCACAGCTTCACTGTCCCATCGTCAGAGCTGGTCACCACGAACTTGGAGCTGAACTGCAGGCAGGTCACAGCACTCTGGTGCTTGCTGGGACCTGCAGGGAGAGAGCTGTGAGCCCCAGGAGCACCCGGGGCACCCACGGCTGCGTGACACCTGCCCTGCCTCATCTGGGGCACCCACAGCCAGGTGACACCTGCCCTCCCACATCTGGGAACCCCACTCCCTCTGCAGCCCCCTGAGGGAAGGAACTGCTCCCTCCCAGCCCCCTGATTGAAGGGAGCCCCCCCTGCCACCCGCAGGCCCCCGAGGGTGGGGAACACCCCTCACCCTGCAGTGTCTGCAGGCACTGCCCCGTCTTGATGTCCCAGATCTTGACGGTGGAGTCGGCGTTGCCAGACACGAGGATGTTGTCGCGCAGCTCCATCCCACTGGTGAGGGACTGGTGCCCCATGAGGGTGTGCAGGCAGTTCCCGCTCTCCACATCCCACACGCGGATCGACGTGTCTAGGGACCCGCTCACAATGTGCGTCCCATCAAACTGCCAGAGGGGGAGGCCCGGCTCAGCCACTGGAGCCAGGAGTGCCCCCCACTTTGGGGTGCAGCCCCCCCAGCTCCAGCTCAGTCCCTGGCTCAGTGGCTGAGTCATGGCCTTACATACCCCTCAGCTTTTTGGGGTCTACAAATGCTCCAGGGAACGGGCACAGAGGAGTGTTTGTGCCCACAGCATGTGTGTGGGAGGGAGTGTCAGGGAGGTAGAGTGTCCCCACAGGACACAGATGTGGTCCATATGTCTTTGCATGGCACAGATGTGTCCCTTAAGGGCACAGATGTGGCCTACGTGTCCCTGCAACACACATAGGGACTGTGTGGCACAGCTTGTGCCCCATGACTGGAAAGCAGGGGAGTGACAGGTGAAGGCAGCAGAAGGGCAGGTGTGTGAGGTTATACCTGCAGGGAGCAAAGAAATCAGGGGAGCTGGAGGGGGGGAACGCAGCAGGAGGGGAGGTGTGTAGGGCTGTACCTGCAGGGAGAGCAGGGCAGCCAAGGGGTGAAGGCAGCAGGAGGGGAGGTGTGTAGGGAGAGCAGGGCAGCTGGAGGGGGGAAGGTAGCAGGAGGGGAGGTGTGGGGCCGTACCTGCAGGGAGTAAACACGGTTGGTGTGCCCCTGCAGGGTGTGGGTGCAGCTCTCGCTCTCGGGGTCCCACACCTTGACCGTGTAGTCGTAGGCGCCACTGACCACCTTGTTGCCATCGTACTGGACGCAGCGCACGGCCGCCACATGCCCCATCAGCACGTGCAGGCACTGCCCCGTCTCGATGTCCCAGAGCCGCAGCGTGGCGTCCCGGGAGCCGCTCACCACCCTGTGGGCAAGGGGACACCTGGGGCCTGACTGCCAGGGTGGCCCCAGGGCAACAAGGTTCACCTCCTGGGCTCCCCCTCCCACAGAGCTTGCTCAGCCCGTACCTGTTGCCGTGCAGGTGCATGCAACGCACGGTGGAGGTGTGTCCATACAGCGTGTGCACGCACTCGCCACTGTCCGCGTTCCACACCTTGAGCGTGCGGTCCGTGGAGCCACTGATGACGATGCTGTCCCTCATCTGGGAGGACCACACGCCCCCCGTGTGGCCCACCAGTGTCTGCACACACTGCAGGGGGCAGGGCGTGAGGGACAGGTGGGCCTCTCCCACCTACCCCCACCTGCGGCAGGGCAGAGCAGCACAGCTCAACGTCCTTGTCACTAGGAGCCCAAACTGATCCCCGGAGTCAGGGTGCAGCCACATCTGTGCTCAGCATAGGGGGCTGGTCCCTGTCCCAGCCCCCCGTGGCACCAGTGACAGTGCCACACTCATCTGCCCCATAACAGTAACATCTGCCCAGTGACAGTGACACCTGCCCAGGGACTGTGACACCTGCCCCGTGACAGGGACACTCACCTCCCCGGTGACAGCCGACCACACCTTGAGCGTGTTGTCATCAGAGCCGCTGACGATGCGGTTCCCGCAGAACTGAAGGCACGTGATCACATGGTCGTCATGGCCTTTCAGCACCTGTGGGAGCACAGGCACGGAGGAGGGGCAGTGTGGGCCCCCAAGCCCACAGGACCCCCCAAACACGGTGAGCAGCGGGAGGCAGCAGGTGCCACGTGGAGGAAGGGCAGAGGGCTCCCCAAATCACCTGCACCTCCCAGTGCTTCTGCAGGGCAACAGAGCCAGGGGGAGTGGTTGGGCAGCTGCTGCCAGGGGCAGGAGCCTACTGGGGAACAGGGAGTGGGGGGTGCTCAGGAGCAAGACAAGAGGCAGCAAAGGCTCTGCCCAGAGGGCAGGAGGGACCCCCAGGGAGAGCATCCCAGGGATCTGGGACCCTGCATGGGAGACAGCTGAGCCCTGGGGGGCTGTACCCTCCCTGGGTACTGGAGTTGGCTGCAGCTCTGCACAGGGGCTTAGAGAAGGGCAAGGGGAGGGTCCCTCCTTACTCAAGCCCATGGGACTCCACTTCTGCTGCCCCCACTGCTTCGAGTTGGATCTGCTCCCTGTGGCTGATCCCACACCAGCTCCCCCTGTTGCAGTGCCCCAGACCCACCTTGGGGGCTCTCAGCTCCCCAGAGTCTGTCCCTGGTGGACACCCAGACCCACCTTGGGAGGCCGCAGCTCCCCACTGCGCCAGTTCATGTCGATGCGGTGCTGGCGCAGGAAGGCGAATTTCCAGGGGCTGTACATGAACCCGGGGCTCAGCAGGCGCCGCTTCCGCAGGTGCAAGGGCTCCTCGATCCCTGTGGGGGGAATGCAGCGGTGCCTCACCTGAGCTGAGCCCAGGGTGGCCCCCAGCCTCCACCCTGGGGGGCCCTCACCTTCCTCACGGCACTTCTCCCTCCAGAGCAGGTTGTCCTCAGCCAGGACTCTCCAGTAGCGGCAGGTCTGGGCAGCGCGGAGCAGGTCCCGCGGCTCCAGGAAGGACAGGACATACAAGGCCAACTGCACAGGGGACAGGGGTCACAGGGGCCCCTGGGGGGGGTCAGGCCGTGCCTGTGGGCCCCCAGCCCCACTTACCTCCTTGGGCAGCAGAGAGATGAAGTCCCGCTGGAACTGGGGCTCGATGACCTGCATCATGTACTTGATCTGCGCCGGCTCGCAGCGGTCAATGAGCTCGTCCAGGGCCAGCAGCTTCTCGGGGCCACTCCAGCGCTGCAGGGAGACCCCCGGTGACCCCCAGCTCCGTGTCCCTAACCACAGGCCAGCACCCAGGTGGGGACCTCCTGGTGCCCCCAGCCCAGCCAGCCTGGGCTCCCGCACCAGTCCCCAGGCCAGGAACCCACGGCAGACGGGAGCTTGGTGGGACACATGCGGTGGGTCACAGGTCACGTGCAGTGTAACAGGTGACACCATCCCAGGCCAGGGGGGCAGCAGGATGGGGCAGTAGGATGGGGCTGACACCCCCTCTGTGCTCCCTCACCTGAGCAAAACTCCCCAAAATGCACTGTGGGCCCAGCCCCTGCCCGCAGTGGGGATCCATCGGGCCTGGCTCCTACCCTTTGGAGGCCTAAGTGAGCCATACCTGAAAGGTGCGGAGCCAATCCTGCAGCTCAGGTGGGGGAGCCACCGAGGGGATGCGGCGGCGCCGGGCCTGCCCCGCCTTGGCATTGCGCAGGTCCCCGAAGGTGGTGGTGGGGCTGGGCGTGCAGGGACCCAGTGTCCTGGGAGAGACCAGGCACAGGTGAGGCCAGGGCACAGGTGAGGCATGCCAGCACTGCTCCAGGCCATGCTGTGCCAGAGGATCCAGGAACTGGTCCCCACCGCTGGGAGCTCCACCCTGCTGACTCTCTCCCCTTGCTCCCACCCTGCTGACCCCTTGCCCAGACTCCCACCCGGCCACAGCCCCCAGCCCAGCCTGCTCAGAAAATGGACAACTAGTCAGGCCTGGAGATCATCTGGGCCAAACCCTGATCAACCCAGGTAGCTCCAGCATCCTCTCGGGGTGAGCCGGAGAAGGTATGTGTCCCCCCCAGCACATGGAACCCGCTCACCTGCTGTACTCAGAGCCCCCTCCCCCTTCACCTTGCATACCCAGAGCCCCCTCACCTGCCATATTCAGAGCCCTTGCACAGCTTCTTCCCAGGGGACAGGGCCCGGCCATCCGGGCCGTTCTCTGACTTCCGCTTCATCTGCGGGACACGGCAGGTTGGAGGGGCTGAGGCAGACCCAGACCCCACTGACCCCTTTGAACTCCCCACCCAGAGCTGAACCCCACATTTCCCTAAATATTGCCTGCCCAAAGCCGACCCCTGTGGATGCCCTGCCCAGAGCCACTGGGAAAACCTCTGCCCCTCCTGCTGCCCCTCTTCAGGGTCCACATGGCAATCACGGACTCCCCTGCAGGGCAGGGGGGCTGCAGCAGGGCTGGGGACTGGGGCAGGGCCTCCTTCCCCAGCCCCAGCAGCCGGGCACCAGGGACCCCCCCAGCGCTCAGCCCAGCAGCCCCCTCATGACAGCCCCCAGCCCCCCAATGTGTCAGGGTGACAGCAGCAACAGCCAGCCCCACCCTCCCCCCTGCAGGACCCCCACGCGCCTCATCAGCCCCCTCGGTCACCCCCACGGTCACCTTGGGGCGCAGGTGCCGCAGCAGCCCCCGGTCCCCTGTGCGCTGCAGGTAGTCAATCCAGCGCTCCCCCAGAGTGTAGTACAGGTACACGTTGCTGCTGTCCTCCCCCTCCTCGCTGCAGCAGCTCCCTTCCTCTTCCTCCTCCTCTTCTTCCTCCTCTTCCTCCTCCTGCTCCCCAGCAGAACTGGGGGGCTCCTGCACTCCCCGCCCCCCAGATGCATCAGGCTCTGCTCCAGACCCGGGGCTGCCCTTCCCAGGGCGCTCTGACTCCCAGGGCCCTGGCGCTTCCTCCTCCTCCTCCTCGTCCTCCTCCTCCTCCTCGGCCACCGCCTGAGCACAGGGAGAGGCATGGGCAGGGCTGGTCCACACCAGCATTGGGGGGCTGGGGAGCTGCCAGTGAGAGCCAGAGCCCCGAAGCACAGGGACTCCACTCACCAGCACCACGGGGGTCATGGGGCCAAGCACCCCCCAGACCACGGGCACCAGCTGCTCCAGAGCCCAGTGCAGGTCTGTCAGCTCCCCACACACCAGCTCCCCTCCCTCGGCCCTGCCCCTACCTGTGCCGCGGGCACCCTGCTGTCCCCACTGTCCCCTGGCTGGGCGGGGTTGGCCCGTGGGGCCCCCTCGGGGCCGGGGCGCCGCCGGCACGTCATGCGCTGGCTGTTGAGCTCCAGGATGCGTGTGGTGATGCCCTTGACGTGCAGCAGGTCATCCAGGCAGGTGAAGCCCTTCAGCTCCTGCGGGGAGCGAAGTCAGCCCTGCCAGGAACAGCTGCTCCCGGGAATCCCTCCCGTTCCCACAGATCCCCTGCCCGAGCAGCCTCACGGGGAACGGGCACGGCCCCGGGGCAGGGGCACTGTGCCCCCCATGGAGCAGTGCGGCTCCGGGCCGTCCTGCGGGACCCCGGGGCGAGCACCGCCCGGGCCCGACCCGGTAGCAGGAACCTCCCGTCACACCCGCATTGGCTCCCGCCGCGCCTGCCACGGGATGAACCCGGCCGGGCTGTGCCGGGGCAGGACCCAGCGGGGACCCAAGCGCAGCTCCGAGTCCCGGCAGGGCCCGGACAGCCCTTCAGACCCGGCAGGGTTCGGTTTACGGCGATACTGCTGCTGCTCCCTAACAGCAGCACCAACCGGGATCGCCCTACTCCAGACCCCCCTCACCGCCCCTCGGACCAACCCCCCCTTGCGTAACCGCCCCCTGCCCTCCCGGCGCTTCCATTCCCGGTGTTCCCAGCTGCTCCCGCCCCCTCACCTCCCCTTTCCCAGCCCAAAACAAGCCGAGCGCCCCCGGCGCTGTCCCCGTGGCAGGGCTGGCGCTGACCCGCCCGTCCGTGCCGCTCCTGTCCGTGTCACCGGTCGCCGCGGGGTGCCCCCGCAAGCAGTTCCCGCCCCATAAGCGCCGGTGACGGCGCTCGGAGGCCGCCAGGGCGCGGTGCCCGCCCCGCCCCGCCGGAACCCGCGTTCCCCGGAGCAGGCAGCCAGGGACGGCGGCACCGAGGCCGCTCGGGGGGCATCTGCGCTCACCCGGCCCCGCGGGGATCCCGACCCAGCCCCTGAGGCGAACCCAGATACCGAGACGAACGCGGCCCCCACGCTCGCCCCCCCGCCCCCAGGAGCGGCACCGGCACCCCCGCCCTGGCACTCCCGGGACCGACACCCCGCCCCGCCGCCCCCTCCCCGGCCCCGCCGCCTCCCCCGGACCTCTCTCTTGCGGACAATGCCTCGGGCGCGGCGGCGGCCGATGCCGCTGAGGGCACCCTCCAGCTCGGCTACGCCGGCGCGGTTGATGTCGAGCTTGGCCCCGCCGGGGCCCGGCCCGCCCGGCCCCGACATCCCGGTACCGGCCCCGGGCGCCGCCGCCGCCGCGCAGGCCCGACCGTACCGCGCACGCGTGGCCAAGGCCCCGCCCCCCCGCCCCCGACACGCACGCGGAGCAGAGCGGAAACAGCGGCTTTATTGGTGGTGAGCGCGCGCGAGGGGGCGGGGCCAGCCTCGGCGGCCCCGCCCCCATCACCGCCGCTTGTACAGGCAGGGCCGCAGTCGCAGCCCCGGCGCGGGGCCCGTCCGGCACGGGCCCGTCTTGGCGAATTCTAGCACGTAGAAGTAGGAGCTGGAGAGGTCCTGGGGGCACAGGAACAGCCGGCTCCATCACCAGCACCCCGCGATCACCGGGGACTCCAGCACTCGCGGGTGCCAGCACCACCCACTGCCAGCACAGCACTGTGGCCCCAGCGAGCCCCATGTTCCCCCTACGTGCTCCGGGCCCTCCTCCATCCCGCCCCACAGCCCCTGTGTGCCCCCAGTGCCCCAGATGCCACCCCAGACCCTGACCCCAATGCACCCCCCAACCTCCATAACCCCATCATCAATCCCCAAACCACAATCCCTCCCGGCCCTGGTACCCTTGACACTCTCCAGGCTCCACCACCACCACACCCAGGCCCTGCACCACAGGCCCAGTGGGCCCCAGGTTCCACCTACCAGACCCCAGCAGCCCTTTCCCTGCATACCCTGAGTGCCCTTGACCCCTGGTGTGCCCCTCTCCTCAATACCCCCACACTACACCCCCTATGACTGCCAGGTCTCTCAAACCTCTGTCCAGACCCCCACCCCTGTGGGCACTGGGTTCCCCCCCAACACCCATGTGATTTCATCACCCCAGGGGCCTGCTCCCCCCCAGCACCAGGCTGGGCCCCAGCACACCTTCCCCACAGGCTCCTTCCTGGAGCTCCCCAGTTCCCAGTGCACCCTCAGTGCCCAACCTGGGCATACCCGGGGACATACCTTGGAGACTGTCCTGAAGCCCAGCTGTGCCATGGCCTTCAGGAAGGTGCGGATGTCCTCGAAGCGGCTGGCCACCTCGGCCACCATCAGGGTCCCCCTGCAGTCACCCCGGTCCTGAGCGGGGTGCCCAGGCACCCCTGGGGCACGGCCAGTGCCTCTGTCCCCCCCCCCCTCGCTGCCCCCCAATCCCTGCCTACCCCAACTTGAGCACGCGGTTGGCCTCCCCCAGGATCTCCTGCAGGTTGGTGCCCATCAGCGCCAGGCAGAACACAGCCACGTCCACTGACTCATCTGCCAGCGGCACCTGCCAACCCGGGACAGCCCAGAGGAGAAGGAGGGTGGTGATGGGGCTGGACAGCCCCACGGGGCTCCCCAGGCTTGTGGGTCCAGATGAGCCCCGTCTCCAGCTGCCTGAGACAGACGCACGGGACCCTCGGGGTCACCGTCCCCTCCCCGCAGCCTGCCCGGCAGCACCCGCCCCCGCTTCGTAGGCGTCCCGGTACCTCGGCCATGTCACAGACAGTGACACGCGGGCTCAGCGGCACCAGGTCGAAGCAGTGCACCTGGTTCCTGACGCTGGCGGCCAGCGTGCAGTCCCCGCACCCGAAATCCGCCACCACGAGCGACGCCGGCCTGGGGGGGGCAGCGGGGTAAGGGCGGCCCGGCCTGACGTCCCCCCGGTGCGACCCCTGGTCCATCCCCAGTACAACCCCGGTCCCCGCTCACCGGCGGCGCAGGTAGCGCACGATGCGCTGCACGGGCCGCTCGGGCCAGCGCCGCACTTGGCGCTCGAAGCCGCGGTGGTACAGGTGGAAGGCGGCGGGATCCGCGCGGAAGAGCCGCGCCGCGTCCCGGCTGCTGCCGGTGTAGAGCTGCTGGTTCAGGTACCGGAACTGGGCGCCGAGCAGCCGCTCCTCCATCCGCGCGCGGAGCGCGGCCGAGCGGCCCGAGCGGGGCTCTGGGGGCGCCTCCGGGGGGCTCGGCGGCTCCGGGGGACCCGGCCCCGAGCCCCGTTCCCCGCCCGGCCCCGCCGCCGGCTCCTGCTGCCGCCGCCGCTTCTTCTGCCGGTTCCGCCGCTGCCTCCGGCTCAGCTCCGCCGGCGGCTCAGCCAGGCCGTCTGCGGGCACCGAGAGGGCGGTCAGGGCGCGGCGGCGGCTCCCAGCTGCCCGCCGGGCCCCGGAGCCGCCCCGGTACCTGCGTCCGGGCGCTGCAAGTTTTCCCGGGGCTCGCCGGGGCCGGCCGGGCGCTCCCCCGCCGCACCCCGAGGCACGCCGGCCTTTCTCCGCCCCCGGGGCCGCTTCCGCGTCGCCTCGCCGTCCAGGCCGGCCCCCGGCAGCCGTCGCTTCCCCGCCGCGAAGCCCTGAGGAGGGCGGGGGCCGGTCACTTCCCCGCGCCCGGGACCGGCGCGGCCCGCCGCCCCCACGCCACCCGCTTACCGGCCGTCCCGGGCCCTCGGGGGCGCCGCAGGGCACCGGCTCCGCCGCATCGTTCCAGTCCTGCTCCGCGAACATGGCGCAGGGACTCCCGGTACCGGACACACGTGCGCGCGCCCGCCCGCCCACCGGCAACGCGCCGACCGCGCCCCCTACGCGGCCCGGAGGACCGGCGACCCCGGTGCGGGGGCGGGGCCGCGAACGCCCCGCCCCAGCCGGTTTACCACGCCCCCGTGCTGAAACCACGCCCCGTCCCGGTGACCACGCCCCCCGGCCCCGCCCCGGTGCCGTGTGGCGGAGCCGTGTCCGGTGCGGGTTCCGGCCGGCAGGGGGCGTCGTGCCGGGCGGAGCCGCCGCAGCCGCCGCCCTGCGGAGCCCGGGACACGCACCGGTAACGGCGGCACCGCCACCGCGCCCGCGCCCGCACCGGCGGGGCCAGGCCGCGGGATGGGCCGGGGGCTGCGGGGAAGGGGTGGGGACCCAGGGGAGAGGTTGAGGGGACCGCAAAGAGGGCAGAGTGAGGCCCCGGCAGCTGGTTTGGGGTCACCCGGGGGCGCGGGGGGGCACAGGGTCCCCACATCACGTCCCCCGCGGGGCGGTGGGGCCGGTCCCGGGGCTCGGCAGGGCGGAGGTGGGCACCTGGCGATCCCGGCTGGGCTGGGGCGGGGGGTCCTGGCGGTCCCGCGGGACCGGGCGGGGGCTAGTGGGTGACAGGAGAGTGCAGCCGGGGACGCGGCGGGGTGTCCCCATGGCGGGGTGTCCCCGCGGCGGAGACAGTAGGGAGGGAAACCACAGGGCCGGGACCAGTGTGGGGCGTCCTGGGGTGCCCCCAGGTGGATGGGGGATAAATCCCGTCCGGGGCTGCGGGTGCTCCAGAGCCGGGAGAGGGCCGATGCTGCCACGATGTGCCAGGGCCATTCTGGGGACTGAGAGACCCCGGCGAGGGTCCAGGGTTCTGCGTCCCACCCTCCTGGAGCTGCCTGGGGCAGGGGGTGCAGGCAGGGCCCTGGGGGGTAGCTGCCAGGCGCTGGCAGCGGGCAGGGGTCCTGTCGTGGCTGGGTGGGCACCGGGCCCTGGGAGGCCCTGCAACAGCAGGTTTGAGCCCCCACAGGTGCACACTGGGCACATCGTGCACAGTTTGTCCCTGTCTCCACACTATGAGACTCACTCCATGTCCCAGCTCGATGCCACAGAGCCCGGTCAGGGTGTCCCATGCTCACAGCCAGGGCCTCGGGGGGACAGCGGGAGCAGGAGGGAGCTCTGTGCCCGGATCCGAGCTGAGGTGTCCATGGATCCAAGGGGAGCGCATGGGGCTTTGGGGTCCTGGTTCCTGAGCATGGTGCTGTGCCAGACCCAGCCAAGGGGGTCAGGGTAATGGAGCTGCAGGATCCCGTGCAGGGGATGCTGAGCTCCCCCAGCCCTGCTCCCCCCGGATCTATGGGATCCCGTGCAGGGGATGCTGAGCTCCCCCAGCCCTGCT
>NW_016690485.1:81267-105964 GCF_001604755.1 Lepidothrix coronata | reverse complement strand
GGATCCCGTGCAGGGGATGCTGAGCTCCCCCAGCCCTGCTCCCCCCGGATCTATGGGATCCCGTGCAGGGGATGCTGAGCTCCCCCAGCCCTGCTCCCCCCGGAGCTGCGGGTAAAGGGCTGGCTGTGCCCGGCGATAAGCCTGGGGGTGCCAGGCTGGCTTCCTGCGGGTGGCCGCTGCCCCGCTGGAGTCACCCGGGAACTTCCCCTCGGGCCGCTGCTCCGGCTCCATCCCAGCCCTCGGCCTCCCACAGGGCTGCGGGGAGGGGCTGGGAGGGGACAAGGAGGGGGCCGGGAGGCTCCTGCCATTACTGCCCCAGGGGTGAGCAGGATCGGGGGCTCCACGTCCTTACCCCCCTTCCCTCCCACAGTCGCCATGGACGACATCTTCACGCAGTGCCGGGAGGGCAACGCGGTGGCCGTGCGGCTGTGGCTGGACAACACCGAGAACGACCTCAACCAGGGGTGAGCGGGGCCGGGCCGGGCGGGGGGGCTGTGCCGGGGGGTTTGCACTGGGCTCCATGTCCCGGGCGGGCGGTGGGACGCGGCTCCTCCCCGCCGGAGGAAGTTACCGCATCGCTGAAGCACGAGGCCGAACATCCTCCGGCCGCTTCCTCGCGGCCACGGCCATGGCCAGGGCTCGGCTGGGCCGGGGGAGCCTCCCCGTCCTTGCGGTGGTCACTGTCTGGTGACTGTGTCGCCGTGCTCTCTCCAGGGAGACCACAGCAGCTGTGTGGGCGCACGGCTGTGTCTGATGGGAGGGCCGGGACCACCGGGGCCGGGGGCTGTGTGGGGCGCTCCGTGTGCCCAGTTCTCTGCCCCACACAGCCCCTTCTGGGGGTCCCACTGGACTGTGGGGCCCACAGCCATTCAGGAGCCGTGTTTGGGCCGGGCACAGGGCTTGGAGCAGCCACTCATGGTGTGTGCAGCTGGCACAGCCCAACCCCGCACAGCCTGACCCCGGCCAGGCCATGGCTGCAGCATTCTGGATGAGCTCTGGACAAGGGGCCTCCCTTGGCTGTGCCTCCCCACCCCTCCCGGGGTTCCAGGCACATGGAGCTCTCCCAGTCCCACAGAGGGTGTCCAAGGGACAGGGGCATTCTGTGCCAGGTACCCCCTGGCTGTGGGGCTATGGTGGAGGTGGATGTGCCAGGGAGCTGGAGGGAGCCTGGGCTGGAGGGGAGCTGGGGCTGTGGCAGCCCCCCTGCCAGTCCCTGATCTCCATTTAAGGCCCGGCTGCCGCCTCCTCCCTTACTTGGCCACGGAGCGGGGGGACAGGGAGGGGATCCAGCTGTGATTCAGCCCTGGAGTAGAAAGGATTTGGCTGGTGCCGCCGGGGCCCTGGTGGGGGTGGGCGGGAGTGGGATGGATGCTCAGCCTGGCCCCGTGGCCAGCGTTTGGTGGGCAATGCCCACTGTGCCCAGGCCGAGGGGCTGCAGCTGAGCAGGGTCCCCCCACTGCCCCACAGGGATGACCACGGGTTCAGCCCCCTGCACTGGGCCTGCCGTGAGGGCCGCTCCAACGTGGTGGACATGCTTATCATGCGGGGGGCTCGCATTAACGTCATGAACCGGGGGGACGACACCCCGCTCCACCTGGCTGCCAGCCACGGCCACCGCGACATCGTGCAGAAGGTACCTGTGCCCCATGCCAGCACCTGCCCTTCCCCACCCCCTGTGCAGCCCACCGCCCCACCCACAGAGTGCTCAATCCCCACGTCACCTGGCATGCCCACAGTGCCTCTGAGCCCCCCCCTCCGACCCCCTCTGAATCCCTATGAGCCCCACACCAGCTCAGCCCCCTCCCCACAGCTCCCAGTGTACTGCTCCTGCCTCCCCCAGGACAAGGCGCAGGGAGGACAGGGACAGTGCTGGGCTCACAGGGACAGTACTGGGCTCACAGGGACTGTCCCCTGTCTTCAGCTGATGCAGTTCAAGGCGGACATCAATGCAGTGAACGAGCATGGGAACACACCACTGCACTATGCCTGTTTCTGGGGACATGAGCAGGTGGCCGAGGTGAGCGGGAGCACCTGGATGGGCAGGAGGGAGAGGAGGGGAGGGGGGAGATCACAAACCACAGCCTTCGCTCTCTGCTCGCTCAGGACCTGGTGGGCAGCGGGGCCCTGGTCAGCATTGCTAATAAATACGGCGAGACCCCCACGGACAAGGCCAAGACACCGCTGCGGGAGGTCCTGAAAGGTACGAGGGCCCTGTAGGGCCCCACACCTGTCTGGCCGTGACAGGCTCCAGGTGCCAGTGGGTGCCACCCTCCTCCTTCTCCCTCTGCAGAGCGCGCTGAGAAGCTGGGCCAGAGCCTCACCAAGATCCCCTACAAGGACACGTTCTGGAAGGGCACAACCCGCACTCGGCCAAGTAAGGACTGGGGGTCCTTTGGCAGGGCGTCATGGTTCCCCCATGCCCTGCCAGCGCCGGACCCTGGGTCTGGCAGCTGTGGGCATCCATCCCCCTTCTCCTGCAGGGAATGGGACCCTGAACAAACTCGCTGGGATTGACTTCAAACAGCTGAGCCTAAGTCAGAAGCTCAATGAGAACCAGTCAGGAGAGGTGGGTCCCTCCTGCCCTCAGACAGGCCTGTGCAGATCCCCCGTGTCCTGGCCCTGCCAGGCACGGCCACTCCAGGGTCCCACAGCTGGGTGCAGGGGGGGCTCCTGCCTGGCTCATTGTGGACCCTTGGTCCCATGCGCTCCAGAGGCCCCCCCAGCCCCAGGCAGGAGCCTGGAGGGGGCTGGGAATCTCCTGCCCTTCTCACAGTGCCTGTGCCCCTGCTCCCCCTCCAGCTGTGGAAGGGTCGCTGGCAGGGCAATGACATCATCATCAAAATGCTGAAAATCCGGGACTGGACGACACGGAAGAGCCGGGACTTCAACGAGGAGTACCCTAAGCTGCGGTGAGTGCCCCACCTGCCCCGGACCAGCACTAGCACTTGCTTGGGGCCACCCACCCCAGCATCTGGCCAGGGCCATCACAGCTCTCAGGGTGTGGGGCAGGTGGGACCTACCCTGCTCCGCAGGGCCAGGAATGCTCCAGAGCGGTGCCCAAGGGCTGGTAGGCCCTGGGGGATGGCAGGGAACAGCTAAGGAGGTGCAGGCAGCTCCCCCCACCGCCCCATTCTCAGGGCTGTCACTTCTCTTGCAGGATCTTCTCCCACCCCAACGTGCTGCCGGTGCTGGGTGCCTGCCAGGCCCCCCCAGCCCCCCATCCCATTGTCATCAGCCACTGGATGCCCTATGGCTCCCTGTACAACGTCCTGCACGAGGGGACCAGTGAGTGCTGGGGGACAGCGCATTTGGGGGTAGTGGAGCCCCCTCCAGCTGCAGCCCTGGGGTAGGCTCACCCCCTGTCATGCTCTCCCCAGACTTCGTGGTGGACCAGATGCAGGCAGTGAAGTTTGCCTTTGACATTGCGCGGGGCATGGCCTTCCTGCACACGCTCGAGCCCCTCATCCCGCGGCACCACCTCAATAGCCGCAGTGTCATGGTGAGTGGGGGGCCCAGACCCCCTCCCAGAGCAGGGGGGCTCCCCGAAGGCTCCTGCCAACCACCCACTCTCCCCAGATCGACGAGGACATGACGGCACGGATCAGCATGGCCGACGTCAAGTTCTCCTTCCAGTGCCCGGGGCGGATGTATGCCCCAGCCTGGGTGGCCCCTGAAGGTGAGCGCCCCATTCCTAGCCCCACAGCCTGGCCCCTCTCCACCCCAGCCCTGCTCACCCCCTGCCACCCCCCAGCTCTGCAGAAGAAGCCAGAGGAGATCAACCGGCGCTCGGCTGACATGTGGAGCTTCGCGGTGCTGCTGTGGGAGCTGGTGACAAGGGAGGTGCCCTTTGCTGACCTGTCCAACATGGAAATTGGCATGAAGGTGAGGGGCTGGAGGGGAAGGGGGTGATTTAGGTCAGGCAGGGCAAAGATATTCTTCCCTGTGAAGGTGGTGATGCCCTGGCACAGGTTGCCCAGAGAAGCTGTGGCTGCCTCATCCCTGGAAGTGTCCAAGGCCCGGCTGGAAGGGGCTTGGAGCAACCTGGGCTGGTGGAAGGTGTCCCTGTCTGCGAGGGCAGGGCCCTGATCCTGACTCCAGCCCCTCTCCCTGCTCGCAGGTGGCACTCGAGGGGCTCCGTCCCACCATTCCCCCTGGCATCTCCCCCCACATCTGCAAGCTGATGAAGATCTGCATGAACGAGGACCCAGCCAAGCGCCCCAAGTTTGACATGATTGTGCCCATCCTGGAAAAGATGCAGGAGAAGTAGAGGGGAGGTGCCTCCCCTCCCAGTGCTGCCTTGCACCCCCCACCACCCCCAAGTGCCTTTAACCCCAGAACCGGGGGGAGCAGGGGACACCCCTCACCCTGAGCCAGCCACGGACACACGGTACAGACGGCGCTGCCTCCGCTGCGGGACCCAGCCCCTAGGGCTGGGGGGGCAGGCCAGGGGGGTTGCCCGTGACGCCCAGCACTGCCCCTGCTTCGCGCTTCACCGGCCGCTTCCCTCCAGCCCCGGCATGGCCACCGGCCCCCAAATAAACGTTTGGTATGGAACCTTCAGCTGCTGGGGTGCAGAGAGGGGCTGCCCTTGAGTCTGTGAAGCCCTGGGCACAAACTGGCACCCACAGCAAACCTCTGGTGCCCAGTGCAGGTGGGTGGGTTCAGGACCTCCTCAGGAGGTGCCTGGTGCAGGGGTGGGTGGGCTCAGGACCCCCTCGGCAGGTGCCCCGCACAGAGCCTGGCATGGAGTGGGGTGGTGGTGTGGGCTCAGGGCCCTCTCCCTGGCTCCATCTGCAGTGCTGCCAGTGCAGCCCCCAAGCATTCCCTGTAGGAAACAGTTTGGGAAGGAGAAGGGAAGAGTGCTGGGCAGTCCTGTTCCCCCCGCCCCACTCTGCTCCAGCCCTGGGGGGAGGGCTGAGCCCCCCAGGACTGGCAGAAGGGGGTGAGCCTGGCAGCCCCTCTTTGGGGAGCCAGGGCCAGCATTTGTGAGTGCAGGCACAGGAGCCGGGCTGCCTTCCCACAAAACCCTCCTGGGTGTTTAATGGCACCAACATGGCCCCTACAAACTGCCTGAGCCCCCCAGGCCCTACGTGAAGTAATGTGGCTTCTTCACATTGATGCCGTACTCGGCCAGCGCCGGCGTCAGGTCCTCCATGGTCAGGGTGTACTTCTTGTCCTGGGGGACACAGGGCACATAGTCATGGCAGGGACAGCCAGGGGGGTGGGACTCCCCTATGGCATGGGGATAGGGGTGTCCCACTCCCAGAGGAGCTGCCAGGGCTGTGCGACACCCCCCAGAGCAGGGATAGGGCTCCTGCTCCCACAGGAGCTGCTGGGCAGTGTTGGGATGTTCCCAGCTCCCCACATTCCATCGCGCTGTGTCCTCAGCCACCCCCAGACCCTGAGCAATAAGTGCCATTGCCCGTGCGGGACCCCAGGCCCCTGATGTGACATTACAAGGGTCCCCACTAACCCCCTCTCAGCCGCTCCCCAGCATTGGAGCTGCCAGGAGGCAGCTGCTCCCACACTCTGGGGGGGCACCAAAGCATGTCCCTGCCAGCCCCTCCCCACCCGCGGGGACCCCCAAGAGCACGGCAGGGTTGGGGTTCCTGCTCCTCACATCCCAAGCTCAGCCCCAGCCTGAAGAGGGGGTTTGCTGGTGCCTCCACCTTGCTCTTGCTGCGGGAGCTGCCCGAGGCCGTGCCCTTCATCTTGCAGTGCTGCAAGGCGTCGTTGGCGATGTCGGAGATGAACTTCTGCGCTGCCAGCGAGATCAGGCGGATGCTGCGGGGCAGGGACCGCGTCGGCGAGGGGCCGGGGGGTTAATCCTAACCGTGGGCCCCACTGCCGCCCCCCGCCCTGCTGCCACTTACATGCGGGGGTCCGAAGCCTCGAATCCCGCCCGGTTCAGGTAATACCCCGTCACGGCGTCCGGGATCTGGGGAGGGAAGAGCTGGGACAGCTCCACGGCCCCGTGGGAGCTGCCCCGTGTCCGTCCCCTCCCGGGGATACGCCTCGTGTCCCGTCCCGTCCCCCCGGAGCCGCCCCGTGCGCCGGTACCGTGGGCGTGTAGTCCTCCAGCTGCATCAGGAAGTCCACGAGCGGCGTGGTGGACACCACGGGCTTCACGTCGCCGTTGGCCGCGGGCGGGACGTACACGCCGTTGGACATGGCCCCGTCCGGGGGAGCGGCCACGGCCGCGGACACAGGCACTGCGGGACAGCGCGGTCAGCCCCGGCAACACCGCCCCACCGAGACTCTGGGCCCCGCGGACACCGGCCCCGGGCGACCAGCAGGCCCCGCGGCCCCGGCCGGCCTGGTTCGGGGCGCCCCGTGGGTTCCCCGCCGCTCCCCCCGACTCACCGGACCCCCTCCCGCCGGCCGCGCCGCCCTCGGCGCCGCGCGCCGCGCCTCCCCCCGCCGCCCCGGGCGCGGCGCTGCCCACGGCGGCCGGGCTGGGCTTGCTGCCTTCAGCGGGTGCGGGCGGGGCCGCCGCGGCGGCGGGCACGGGGTCGGCATCGGCGCTGCCGCTCATGGCCCCGGCTCCGCTCCGCGCCTGCGCGCGCCCGCCCGCGCCATTGGCCGCGCCGCTCATCGCCCCGCGCGCCCCCTGGCGGCACCGCCGGCACACACAGAGGCGGAAGGGGCGGGGCCACGTGTTTATTGTCCCCGCCCCCGACAGTCCCCGCCCCCCCATCTCCAGCGCCGCCGCGTCCCGCAGTCCCAGTCCCCGCGTCCCGCTGTCCCAGTCCCCGCGTCCCGCTGTTCCAGTCCCCGCGTCCCGCTGTCCCAGTCCCCGTGTCCCAGGCCCGGTGTGCCGCTGTCCCAGTGCCGCTGTCCCGATCTTGGTGCTCCGCTGTTCCAGTCCCGCTGTCCCAGTCCCCGTGTCCCGATCCCACTGTCCTGTCCCAGTGTCCCAGTCTCCGTGTCCTGGCGTCCCGGTCAGGGCAGCAGCAGCGCCCGCAGCAGGCTTGGGAAGTTAGGGGTGCCCCAGCCGGTGACGGGGTCCCAGGCAGGGCCGGCGCAGAAGCCCTGGCCCTGCACAGTGCCGTCCAGGCAAGACAGGTGGCAGCCCTGGGTGACCTGCAGGGATCAGCCTCAGTGCGGGGGCACAGGGACCCCAGGAAATCCAGCATGGGGACCCCCACAACAGGCCCCATGCTGGTCCCCATGACACAGGCCCCCCCTCCCTAGGGTCTCCTCAAGGGACAGCACCCCCCAAACAGCCACAGCCACACAAAGGGACCTGCCCCACGAAGCTCAAGGGAGGCCCACAGGGACCCTCCCCAGACACACCTCCCGAGGGAAGGTCATAGGGACTCTCCTGTGCCCCAGCAGGGCACTGCTGGCCATGCCCCAAGCACGGCTGTAGGAGAAAGAGGCCCAGGACAGACCCCCAGCCCCCACGACAGTCCCTTGGGGCACGCATGGCACCCCAGCCCCCAGGATGGTGTGCCCAGCCCCTCAGGATGCCCATGGCCCCCCAGCCTGTCCCTCTGCCCCGCTCACATCGTAGAAGGCAGCACCGAGGCCCCGCTCCTGCAGCTGGTACAGCGCGGGGTTGAGGAAGCCGAGGGGCGCCAGCCCCCGCTGCAGCCGCCGGTCGTTGATCAGCGCCACCATGCCCGCCACCACCGGTGTGGACGCCTGCGGGGACACCATGCTCAGCCCGCAGCCCCCGGCCCGCAGGGCAGCGGGGGACGGGCCCTTACCGAGGTCCCCGACACCCAGGGCAGCGGGATGCGGTTTGTCACCACCCAGTAGTTGTCAGAGAGTGCGGCCAGGTCGGGGTAAGCGCGGCCACTGCTGTTGTAGTATGAGCTGGGCGGCAGCTTCGAGGCTGAGTGCAGGAAACGCCCGACGGCAGCGGCCTGGGGACAGCACAGCCTGTCAGCGCCCAACCACGGCCTTCATCACCCACCACAACCTTCATCCCCCACCACAACCTTCATCCCCCACCACGGCCTTCATCCCCCACCACGGCCTTCATCCCCCACCACGGCCTTCATCCCCCACCACGGCCTTCATCCCCCACCACGGCCCACTGTCACCCACACAACAGCCCACTGTCACCACACTATGGCCTGTGGTTACCCTCAAGTCCATTATTCCCCACCAGGCCCCCCACAGCCCCAGGCAGCCCAGCAGTGCAGGTGACCCTCACCTGGTACCCAGGCATGGGGAAGATGTTGCTGAAGCCGCCCCCACTGATGTAATCCGTCACCTCCTCCGTCACCAGGAAGGGGTTCTTGAAGGATGTGCCACCCACAGTGGTGACATAGGGGCTAGGGGGACAGGAGGGCACTGTGGGTGGGCACATGGTTGCCTGGGCCTCAGCAGCCCCCCACAGCTCCCTCGCCACCACAGCCTTGCCCCACAAACCCAAGACCACCCCCAAGAGCTGCACAGGCCCCAGAACTGGGGTCTGCGAGTGTCCCCAGGCCCTGGTGGGGACTCTCAGGTGATCCCCGGGGGGCTCAGACCCCACAGGGACTGAGGCTAGCAGTGCCCCCACACCTGGCTCCCTCCCTCACCCACCTGGAGGCTGGGAAGCTGGGCCGGAACGTGTGGTTCCCACTGTGCACCCGCCGGCACCCGGCACCGTCGTCACCTGCCGACACACAGACAGAGAGGGGACAGGTGACCGCGGCGCCCCAGCAGCCCCTCAGCCTGGGATCCCCGGAGGGACTCCTGCAGCCACACTCGGCACTAAGGCCGTGCCGGGCCCGGCCACACCTGAGGCAAACAGGACAGTGAGGCCACGCGCCGCTGCCTTCATGAACTCGGCGTTGACGCGCTCCATGTAGGCAAGGGATAGGCTGTCCTCGTCATCCCCGTAGCTCACCGAGTGCACCCACGGCACCGCTGACATGTTGCTGAGCAGCAGCAGCCAGGCCAGGAAGGGCTCCTGGCTCTCATGCCTTCCTGTGGGGACAGCGGGGCAGGGACACAGGGACACCAGGGGTGGGGGACAGCGCAGGGGGCCCTGTCTCAGCAGCACCACCAGCACTGGGGGCTGAAGCTCCCAGCTCCTGCCTACGGGGCACAGAGTCACAGTACGGCCAGCCTGGAGCTCCATGAGCTCATCCTGGGGCCAGTCATGGTGGATGGCACCAGGCTCCAGCTTGGCCCACGGGGATGGCAGGAGGGTCGCCCTGAACCCCAGGGCAAGAGGCTAACACACCCCTCTCTCCAAGCTTCTGCCACAGGGCTGCAGCCACCTAGGCAGTTCTGGATCCAGCAGGGCCTCAGCCCCTCCCGTGGCAGTGTGTCCCAGCGCAGTGACGCACATGCCACCTCCACGCATTCCACCTGGTCCTGCCCAGGTCCCTCCCTGCCCCCCAGTCCTCTCCACTGGGAGGGGAGCAGAGGCCCAGCCACCCTCGCTCACTCTCAGTCACTCACTTCACTGTCCCCACGCTCTTCCCACAGCAGTAACTGTGTGGGGGCAACGGGAGGGACAGTGCCAGGCTGCTGTCACTGTCGGGAACAGGGACAGTGTCCCTGGGGCACTCGCCTCCTGCTCAGCCAGTTCTCAATCTGGGACAGGGACACTGCCCCCAGCACTGTGCCCTGTTTGTGTTTGTGCAGCCTGTTTGGCAATTTGTTTTTGCAAATTCCCCTCACTCTCCCTGCTCCACTAGGAGACTCCAGCGAGGCCAGAAAATGCCATGGCTGTGCCCTCCTCCACAGAAGCGAAGTGGGACAGTTGCTCCACATGGTGCTGGTGAGGAAACCTCTGCTCTGGGATACTCTAGATGCTGAAGGTTCACACAGTTCAAAGCCGCTACACAAATCAAGGGTGATTCCCCTACGAGCTGGGAATCCAGTGTCAGCTCCGACTTGGTGGGGGAGCTTGGAAGGCACTCGGGGCTGTACTGCAGCCAGGTGTGCCTGCACAGCCCTGCAAGCTCTTCCCTCATCCCTCAGGGTTCTCTGCTCACCCCTCTGGGTGTTCCCCCCACCCCTTGGGGCTCTCCTCTTGCCCCTCCAGGCATTCCCCTTCCCCTCCAGGTGTTCCCCCGCCCCTCAGGGCTTCCCCCCAGTACCTGCATTGCTAAAGACCCAGGTGGAGACATTGGCACCCGTGCTCATGATGTACTCCACATCCAGGCTGGCCTCCAGCCCAGCCTTGCCATGGCCCTGGTGCCCCACCACCCGGTCCACTTGCGTGCGGTGGGCGAAGCTGCTGCCAAAGAGCTGCATGAACTCAGCCAGGTCGGCCTGGTGGAAGTACTGCTCCAGGAACTGCAAAATATGAAGGGGCAGACTGTTTTGTCTTGAAAAAATAAGGTAAGATTTTGATCCTGACTTCAAAAGTTGCCCAGCACAGGTCTGTGCTACACCAGATACTCCCAGCAGCCACCGAGGGACCTTCAGCTGTCTCGTGACCCCCAGAGCAGCACCAATCCACAGGACTGCCCCAGCCCACAGACCTCCAATCTGGGCAGCTCTGTTACCTGTGCACAGGCCTGGCTGTTGTTGGGCAGGAGCCCCACGTCCCCCCCTGTCATGTTGTATCTCTGGCGCAGGATGGCCGGTGTCACACCCAGGTGGAACGACGCTCCCGCTGACCCCACGTCCTTCCTGGCCTCGGCTCTGCTGACCGTGCGCTCCACGGGGAACCGGTGCATCCCACCCACTGCGGCACAGCCCAGTGGGACCGGAGGGACCGTCAGGGCACAGAGCCCCAGGAGGGCAGGACATGGCCCCTGGGCTCCCCCATCACCTTCCATGGCCCCTGGGCTCCCCCTTCACCATCCCCGTGTCCACATGGGCTGGCCAGCAGCAGGGCTCAGGAAGCCCAGCTCTGCAGCCCCAGCCCTGAGGAGCCTCCTCACGTGGGCTCCAGTGGGCATCGCACACAGGGTGCTGTGGGGAGGCTGAGGGGGCTCCTGGGGGCTGGGACTGCACCACAGCCTCATCTCCCACAAGTGGAACATACCAAAGTCCAGGTGCTCCGCCAGCTCCGGGGGGACAGTGTAGGGCAGTGGAGACCGCACCAGGCTGCGCTGGCCATGCACATACCGGTGGAACTCGGCCCCAGGGAGCAGGAGCTCAGCCATGCTGCAACACAGGGACAGTCACCACGGGATGGGACACGTCTAGTACACAGGCCCAGCCACCACGGGACCACCAGAGCAGGTCCAAGCCCTCGGGGCTCACCTCGCAGGCAGGTGACACTCCAGGAAGTCGAGGGTGGTGACAGTCCGGCAGTCCTCCACTCCATGGTCTTGCAGCCACTTCAGCACTGTCATCAGCGTGGCTGGGGATGGCTGCACCAAGTCCCGCACCTGCTCCAGGGACAGGTACTGCCCTGCGAGGCACAGAGGGCTCAGACCCCCACACAGGCCTGGGGGACCCGGGGGGCTCGGGCACGCAGCCGTTACCGTATTGGGAGGACCGGGGGTCCGAGACGGCCTCGACGAGGCGGGCAAGGCGGGCGGTGTCGCGCTGCCGCAGGGCGAAGGTCAGCTGCACCGGCTGTCCGGGGTCCACGCGGCCGGCGTGGGTCCAACCGGGGGGCACGCTGTGGGGGGGCGGTGAGCAGGGGCGGCACCGGCGTCCCGTCCCGTCCCATCCCAACCCACCCCACCGCCCCACACCTACCGGAACGGCTGGTCCCGCTCCAGCGCCAGCCCCGCGGCACAGCTCCAGGCGGCCGCACACAGCACCAGCACAGCGGGGATTCCCCGACACCTGCAACGGGCTCAGGGGAGCGCGGGCACCGGCACGGCCCCGGGAAACCGGGACGGACCGGGCACTGACTGACCCCCGAGAACCTGTCACCGGGGAGCCCCGCCTGAGCCCTCCGAGTCCCTCTGACCGGGGAGCCCGTCCGACCCCTGTAACCCTGGGGCTGGGGAGCCCCGTCTGAACCCCCCGAGTCCCAACACCGGGGAGCCCGTCTGAGCCCCCGGCCCCCATTCCTCCCTTCACCGGCGAGCCCCGTTTGACTGCTCAAGTCCCCGTCACCGCCAGCACCGAGGAGCCTCGCCTGATCTCCCTCGGCGCCCCTTCCTCCCATCGCCGGAAAGCCGCGTCCGAACCCCCCGTCCCGGGGAGTCCCCTCGGCCCCGTTACCTCCGCGCCATCCCGGTCACGTGTGAGGCCGCGTGACTCCCGGCCACGTGGGGAGACCAAAACAGCGCTCACGTGACTGCCCGGTCACGTGGTGAGCGGGCCGGGAGCGCCAGGATGGGACCGGGATCCGGGTCTAGGACCCAGGCTCCAGGCCCAAGGCTCCGGGCCCGGCACCAGCCCACCCTCCCGGCCGCTCGCCAGCGCGCCCCGGGCACGGTCCCGACGGAGAGGCCCCCCCCTCGCCGGCGGCCTGGAGAGGAGGCCCGGCCGCGGCACCGGCCCCTGTTCCCGTCCCTCTCCCGGGCGCCTCCCGGGGTGTGGCGAAGCCGTTCCCACGGCGGGACGGGGAATGCGGCTCGGAGTCCATGTCGGGGTTCAGGACTGGTGGGGGCGCAGGGCTCCCGTGCGGGCGGAGCCCGGGCTGGGCAGCGGCAGTGGCCGGGCACGGCCCACGGGCCCCCCGCTGCCCTGCACCCCGCGGGCACGGGGGCGCCGGTGCTCCCGGGGCTCCGTCCGTCGGGCCGGGGGAGCACTGCTCGTGTTCCTGCTCGGCCGGGGGCTGCAGGGGCCGCGGGGCGGCAGCCGCGTCACACATCGCGTTCCGCCGCTCCCAGCCGGTCCCAGCTGTGTTCCTGTTTCTGCAGAGCCGAATCCAGGCCGGGAAGAGACGGGCAATGCGAAAATCACCGGCCTGGCCCCGGCTGCTCCGCGGCAGGGCTGTCCGCGTTCCCGCTACCGCCGCCCCGGCCCCGTCCCAGCCGCAGGGAGGGACTGGCCGCCCTGGCGCTGGCCGGAGGCCGGGGCTGCACCCCTCCGTGTCCAGCTGGTCCCAGCTTGGAGGTGGACTCTAAATGGGATGGGATTTGCAAGAGATCATGACCCGTACCCGTCTGGCCGGCCGGGATTAGGGCGCCCAGACAGAGCTAATCACTCTAACGAGCATCTGCTGCCGGTCTGGAGCCCGGAGGGGCCAGGGAGCCCCGGTGTCCCGCGGAGTCTTGGCTGGAGCCCCGCGTGCCCGGGCACGCTCGTGTGCTGTTCCGGCAGACGGGGCCAGGTGTGTCCCTGCTCTGGGCAGCAGGGTTTTCCCGAGGCCAGGAACGCCGGGCGAGGACAATGGCACCGAGAGCATCCTGCTGGTCTCGGCCTCGGTGTGCCCCTGCAGGGAGCTGGAAGGGGTCGGGATGGGGGATAAAGGAGCAGAAGAGCCCCAGGAACACTGTCGGGGAGGGGGGCTCTCCCCGGCTCACACTCACCTTCACATTGCGAGGGGTCCCGTCAGAGTATGGGGACGGCAGCTGCTCTCCTGGCCCTGTCAGAGCAGGGGGGACAGGAGCTGCCCCCCCGGGCACTGTCGGGGGGGTTGGGACACGCTCTGGGGGGCGAGCCTTGCGGAGCAGGTTGGGGCTGTGCAGGACTTGCTATGGCATGTTGGGAACTGAGAGCTGAGGACAAAGAGGGAGCAGGGTGGTTTGGGGAGCAAAAAAAATGGGAAAGCAGGGAAGGCAGGATGGAAGCAACTGGTCACATGTAGGTATGTGATGGTCGGTGTGTGGGTATGGCCACGTCCCACGCCTGGTGGCTGCATGGCTGCTTCCAGTTCTCAGACTGTAGGACTGTTTCCCAAGGTCGGGGGGACTGTTGGAGGCTGATATGTGGAGCCAGATCATAGGATCTGGAGATCAGTGGAGAACCCCTCATGTGTGCAGGTCACCCAACAGGGGTGAGCAGAGCTGAAGCTACTGGGCAGACTGGTGGGACCACCAGGATCCCCAGTCTGTGTCTGTGCATGCTGGTGTCTGTGATGGGGCCGTGGCCTCAGGGGCTCATATGTCCAGGTGTCTGCAGTGGGAATCCTGGGAACGTGGTGCACCCATTTGGGCAGATGGCGTGTCTGAGCCCAGCTGCTGCAGCTCTGGGTCCCCGTACAGCCCTGCCCACAGCCCTCACCTGAGCAAAGGCAGCGGGATGGGATGGGCCTGCCCATGGCATGTGGGACCAGCTGTGTGCACACGTGGAGTCACGTCTCGCACAGCTGTGTTTGTGTGTGCCCACAGGGACACACAATCAGCCTCGCTGCTGGACAACCCTGGGCTGCAGCCTTGCCAGCCTGATGGGGAAGAGACTTTGCAGGATGCAGCCATGGACATGGGTGCTGGAGCCTGGCCAGGCCCATGGCCCGTGGCATGTTGCCAGCAGCTGAGCCATGTGGTGACCCCTCTGTGGCACAGGTCTGTCCTCCCCTGCCAGTCCTGCAAGGACGCAGTGCCAGCTCGGCACAAGTAGCACGGATGGGGCCATGTCCATACAAACACGTGTGTGGTTTATTAAGGCATTTTTTGAGAAGTTGGCACTTGGGTCCAGGCTGCGCCAGACGGCCCCTGCGCGGCCGCGGGCAGCGCCGGTACATGCAGCTCCGCGAGACACGATACAAAAGGTACAAACGAGTAAAAACAGGAATCGTAGTACAATGTGTAAAAATAAATAACTGGGGGCTCGGTGACCCCAGCCCAAAGTGGGGTGCGTGTGTCTGACCCTTCCATGTGGTGTGCAGGGTGACCTGTCTGTGTCCCTGTCCCAGATGTGCAGTGGGAGCTGGGCTGTGTGGGCAGCCTGGGCAGAGCAGGGCTGGGGGGCACAGGGCATCCCTAGAGTGCCCCTGCAGGGGCTGAGAAGCACAGGACACCCCCAGAGTGCTCTCACAGGGCCCAGGGAGCACAACTTGTTCCCACAGTGCTTGGGAGCAGGACAAAGAGATGTGCCCACCAAAGATGGGGGTGCCCACCCCAAGAGCCTCTGTGGGCTGTCCCTGCACCAAGGCAGAAGTGTCCCCCCCTCCCAGAGCCCCTCAGGTCCCTGTGGATCCCAGGCAGGGTGGACATGACCCTGTGCCCCATTAGTGCCCCCGTCACTGCTACAGATCCCTGTCCCTTGTCACTGCGACCCACTGTACATTGGGACTGGGGTGCAACACTGGGGGACCTCCACGGTGTAGGGACCCCCACAGCACAAGGGGGATGGGGGGCTGATGATGACAGATGGGGCTGCAGCCACAGATGGTTCTTCGTGGGAAATAAGGGGAACAGGCAACATCTTTGGGGCTGGGGCTGCAGCCACTGCATGCAGGTGCTGGGTCTGGGGAAAGTGTGATGGGAGGAAGCTTCCCCCAGACCCTGCTCAGATGCGGGGTGTCCTCCCTGACCCCCAAACATGCTCATGCCCAGACTGGCTGTGAATTGAGGGCTGCCACAGGGCTCTCCGTGCCCTGATTCGGCCCTCACTCTGCACCCACAGCTGTGTGGGGGTCACAACCTCGGGGGGCAGCGAGGCCGCAGTGGCAGAACCCCTGGCTGCACTGCCAGGGATCCCAACTCGTGGCTGTTCCCTGTGAGCAGCTGTGGGCTCGGAGTAAGCTCCAGTGAGGGCTGAGCCTGGTGTGAGTGTGACATCGGCTCCATGGCCGGCTGTGCGAGGTGCTGGGAGGGAATGGGGACCGGCCCCATCACAAAGGGCTCTGTCCCGTGCTCACAACATGCATGACAGGGGTGCAGAGCAGTCCTGCACAGGGGGCTGGGGCCAGTGGAGGTGGCGCCTGTGACCTAGACTGTCCCAGAGAGCAGTCACGCAACAGGGCCCCAGGGGAATCCAGCTGCCCAGTGTCCCCGCTGTGGCTGTAAGAGAACGCGCTGGCTGCCACCACACCAGCTTCAGGCCATGTGGCTTTTTGGGGTACCCCCTCTCACCTGCATCCCTGCAGCTGCAGGCTGCCCACCAGGCCTCAGGTGGATGGGGGTCACAGCAGCCATCACTGCTGCTCCTGGGGCTGGGCTGTCCCCACCACCTCTCACACAGCTCTGCCAGCCCCATTGCACTGCCCATGCTTGGACACTCTTCCTGCCTGGGATCCCCGCCCAGAGAGGCACCTGGCCCAGGGAATAGGGCTCCCACACTGAGCAGGGCACCCGCCTCCCTCCCTGGAACCCCAGGAACAGCTCCCTGCAGCTCTGGGCAGGAGATCCCCTGGAAGCGTCACCTGCACTGTGGGTGGTGGAAGGGCTGGAGAGACCTCAAAGGCTCCTCTGTCCCCACCCAGCCATGGACAGACAGCAGGACACTGGCACTGCCTTCTCTATCTGCCATATCCAGATGTGGGGTGGGTGTCCCCTCCCGGTCAGGGGGCAGGTTCAGCCCCCTGTCCCTGCAGACAGCACAGACAGATGGGCAGGCAGCATCCCTGCCCTGGGGCATTGCCCTCAGCTGTGGTGCATCGTCCCCCTACCCTGGGAGATCATCCCCAGCTGTGGGGCATCGTCCCTCTGCCCTCGGACATCACCACCAGTGCTAGGGCACCATCCCTCTGCTCTGGGAGCAACTAGGGAAGGGGCAGCAGGGATAGGGCAGGGTCATCCTGCATCTGGGCTGCTGCATGGCCCTGGGGCTGGGGAGGGCAGGGTCTGGGTCTGCAGTCCCTGGCCCAGCAGCCCTCTGCTCCCAGCCACTCCCAGAGCACTGAGTACCGTGACGCACCATCCTGCCCGGCGCCGATCCAAGACACTGTGAGCAGCACATGGACCATCGCCCCAGGGTGCCAGCACTGGGGTCAGCAGTCCATAGGGCACCGGCCAGTGTGGGGTCTGCCAGACCACAGGGACAGGGGCCACAGCCCCAAAGGACACGGGCACCCACAGCCCCTGGGGCCCAGGCCAGGTATAGTGCTGCGAGCAGGAGGAGCACCCGTGTGAGCAGCCCTGGGCTGGGCCCCGCTCCAGCCCCATGGCTCTGGGCTGGGGCGGAGGAGTCCAGGGGCCAGCTCTAAATCCTGAGCTCGGCCTCCTCGGGGGGCTCCAGCGAGTGCTCAGCACTGATGGTGGAGGCCGACGGCCCCTGCGAGATGCCAAAGGGCGAGACCACGGGGGAGCGGGCGGCCAGCGGGGACAGTGACGGAGAGAAGCTGGGCGACATGGCCGAGGACGAGATGGAGCCCTCGTGGCTGATGGGCGAGCGGCGCAGGGAGGACAGGTGTGGGAAGGTCCTGCCCGGCGGCGGCTTGGGGGGCACGGACTTGGCGCCCGGGTGGGCCACCGAGGTGATGAGGGGTGGGGGGTCGATGCGAGGCTTGGGCTCTGCCTTGGGCTTGGCCTGGAAGGGCTTGCGCAGGGAGCTCTCATCCTTAAGGCGGGCGATCTCTGTGAAGACGCTGGCCAGCGGCTGGAACTGGGGGCACCAGTTCAGCAGGTAATCCCAGTTGTAGCTGCCACGGAGCTCCTCATCACTGGCCACGATGGCGGTGAGCGAGCCGTCCACGGAGGGCTTGCCATCCTCCGGGAAGGCGTAGTCCTGGGGCTGTGAGGAGACACTGAGGCCACAGCGGACACCCAGGAAGGCACTGCCCCCCCCATCCTCACGATACAGCTGTAAGGGTGGCCCCGGCAGCAGCAGCCCAGAGCCCTTCTTGCTCTTGAACCACTGGGCGCTCTCCAGCGCAGCCGGCTCACAGGAGATGTCGGAGAGCTGGTCGGCATCCTGCTGGATGCCAGAGTCAGGGCCGCGGGCAGCGATGTGCTCCTGCATAGAGGCCGTGATGCTGGCCACGCGCGGGTACTCGTTGATCATCCGGATCTCGTCATCCTCAGCGGCTTCAGCAGAGCCGCGGCCACTGGAGTGTGAGGGGTCCAGCGAGCCACCCCGTGTGTAGGACCCTGCCGGCTCAGCCCCGTACCCCGGCAGTGCCTGGTGGTAGATATGCTCAGCCCCGGGCAGCACCGGCTCCTCACGTCCCAGTTTCTGCAGGGACCCGCTCTGCGTGCGAGCCAGAACTCCGTCCCCCTCCGCCTTCTTGCGGCCCTGGCGCTGCCGGGAGCGCACCAGTGCCAGCACAATAGCCACGGCGGCCAGCACCACCACAACACCCAGCGAGGCGGCCACGGCCACCAGCAGCAGGTTGAGGTCAGGTGCCAGGCCAAAGGAGGTGTGTGTGACATCAATGGTGACTTGTGTGGAGGCCACACGGGAGGCTGGCAGGGGGCTGCGTGCCTGCACCTCCAGGCTCATCTCCCGTGGCTCCCTCTTGGCGCGCCCTGCCCCAGCCTGGGGCTGGCTGTCCACGCGCAGGTAGATGGTGCCCGTGGTCTGGTTGATGGCAAAGTACGGCGAGGGCTTTGCCAGGGCATACAGGACAACGCCGTCAGCCCCCTCATCCTCATCCGTGGCCAGCACACGCCCAATGCTCTGCCCTTTGCGCGCGCCCTCAGGCACCTCAAAGTTGAAAGAGGGGCTCAGGAAAATGGGATCATACTCGTCTTCCCCCGTCACCAGCACCCGCACGGTCACCGTGGCCGAGGCATTGCCAGCATCAGTGGCTTGAACCAGGAGCTGGAAGGCTTTGGCTCGCTCATAGTCGAAGGTGAGGCGGGAGCGCAGCTCCCCAGAGCTCCTGTTGACGGCAAAGGCGTCCTGGCCATCCCCCGTGGCAGGGTCCCCCACCGCCTGCTCCAGCACTGTGTACCGCAGCTCCCCGAAGGCGCCGGTGTCGGCGTCGACAGCGCGCAGCGTGGTGACCAGCGTGCCGGGTGGCAGGTTCTCCCGGATGCTGGCGCTCAGCACCTCTACCGGGAAGTATGGCTTGTTGTCATTGATGTCCTTCACCTCGATGGCCACGGGGACCAGTGCGAAGTGCCCACCCGGTGTGTCCGTGGCCCGCACCACCAGTGTGTGCATGGTCTGGGCCTCCCGGTCCAGCGGCCGCACCAGGCTCAGGGCCCCTGTGGTCTCATGCAGCTGGAACAGCCCGTGCTGGTTGCCTGAGCTGATGGTGTAGTGTACGTGGCCCCGCGGCCCCGAGTCAGCATCGTGGGCCGCCACACGCAGCAGCTCGGTGCCGGGCGGCGCGGCCTCACTGACGGCCGCGTGGTACTCGGCCCGGGCAAACACGGGTGGGTTGTCATTGACGTCCCGCACGGCGATGAGCACGGGCACAGTGGCGCTGCGCTGTGGCAGGCCCCGGTCTGAGGCCGCCACGGTCAGGTTGTACACCGGGATGGTCTCGAAGTCCAGGGGCTCCACAAGCACCAGGGCTCCTTGTGTACGGAGCTGCCCCTCGACCCAGGCCACCCGGCTCTCCACCTGGAAGGCATTGCCACCATTCCCGCTGACGATGGTATAGTCGAAGCCAGCGTTCTCCCGGGAGAGGTCGGCATCACCCGCCTCCAGCGTCAGCACAGTGGTGCCCGGGCGCAGGTCCTCGGGGACGCTGGTGTTGTAATGTGGCTCCTGGAAGCGGGGGCTGTGGTCATTCACATCCAGCACCTGGAGCTGCACTGTGGCCCAGGATGAGAGGCTGGGAGAGCCATGGTCATGGGCCTCCACCACCAGATCCAGGGTGGGCTGGCTGGCATCGAACTCCATCTGCCGGGTGGTGAAGAGAGTCCCTGTGGGGCACAAAGCCAGGGTCAGCACAGGGTCAGCGGGAGTCAGGACTGATGTTGGGGTATTGGCTGGAGGAGCAGGTGTTGGGACACTTGTTGGGACACTGCAGCAGGAGCGTTTGATGGCCATCCTGCTGAGTCTGCCTCACCAGACACCCCAGAAAGTGACCTGGTGAGGGGCTGAGCAGGGCCAGCATGGGGGTGCCCCCCTCCACAGACATCCCCAGAGTGGCCCATGAGAGGAGCCCACAGAGCACCAACCCCACCTACCATTGCTGGGGTCAATGGCGACATCAGGGCTGGGCACAGCCAGGCGGAAGGTGACATCCCCGTTGCTCCCCGAGTCGGAGTCAGTTGCGCTCACGGTGAGAATAACGCTGCCAGCAGGTGTGTGCTCTGGCAGCAGCACCTGAAGAGGAGGAAACCTCAGTCAGTGTCTGGTACCCCTGCCCAGAGCCCCCAGCAGGGCTGGGAGTGGGTCTGGGGTTGGCCAGGGAGCCATAGCCAAGGTGGCCCAGCACTTCACTGGCCAGGACAGCCATAACCCAGAGGCCTGTGCTCCTTCAAGCATCCCTGAGGCTCCCCAGCCCCTTGCCTGGGCTCCAGAGCTGCAGCACACACTGCCTGAGACAGCCTTCATCAGGGACCTGTCCGTGGGATCCCAGGTCTCACCACAAACATTTGTCCAGGCTGTGGCCCATCTCCCACCCACTCTGGCCTCCCCTCTGTGCCAACCCATTCCAGTTGGACCTTCTGCAACCGGTTGTGCCCCTTGCAGGGGCTGGTCCCAGGGTCACCTGTGTGGTTTCAGCCCCTTCTACACCACAGCATGAGGGGTGTCAGGATGTAGTTGGGAGGCAGGAAGCGGGGCCAGGAGGGGCTCAGACCCATCCTCTGTGCAGGTGACCAGGCAGAAGCCGCAGAGGGCTCGTGTGGGATGGCCCACGCTGCCTGGCACACCTGGTGCGCAGTACCTGATAGAAACTCTGGGTGAAGGTGGGCACGTTGTCGTTCACGTCCTCCACGAGGACGGTGAGGTTCGCTTCGGTCTCGTGGCGTGTGTCGGAGGCGCGCAGGGTGAGGGTGTAGTGGCTGCGCTGCTCGTGGTCCAGCGGCCCCGTCAGGGCGATGCGGCCCCCATAGCGCAGCACCCCAAAGGTGCCCACTGCATCCCCCTCCAGCAGCAGCGTGTAGGAGAGCGCAGGGCCCGAGTCCACGTCGTTCCCAGTCAGCTGGGCTATCTGGGTGCCCAGCAGCGTGTCTGTGGGGAGCAGAGGCGTAAGCAAGCAGCCCCATCCCCGTGGAGCACACGTGGCTCACCTGGTGGGAAACCAGTTCATTCTAGAGCCTGAGCACCAGAGAGGGGGGCAGATACCATGGGAAAGGGAGATGCTAGGGGAAAGGAGAAGGTCTTGGGAGCCTGGCAGGACAGGTGGAGGTTGGCATGGACACAGAGTACACTGGCTGAGGACTGTGAGCAGGCAGGGCCAGTGCCTGCAGCCAGAGCTGTGGCAGCGGGGTAGGGTCCTGGGCTGAGTTGGGAATTCAGATGGCTTCCTCAGGACACAACTGCACCACAGGGGTTGTGCCAGAGAGCTTGGGGGGCTCAGCCAGAGAGTCGGTGTGACTCAGCCTAGCCTGCCTGGGGGCTCCTCCCCACCCCATAGTGCCCATTACACCCCAGCTCCAGCCCTCAGTGCTGCAACACTCACTCTCAGGGACACGGATTTCCCAGGGGACCGGGATGGTGGGGCTGTTGTCATTGACGTCCATCACCACCACGGTCAACGTGGCTGAGCCCACGAGTGGTGGCGTCCCTCGATCCATCGCCGTCACCACCAAACTGTGGGCAGGCACAAGGGTCAGACATGTGCCCACATGTGTGAGGGAGCACCTCACACGTGAACACCACCTGGGACATGCACTGCACACATGCATAGCACCTGGGACATGGACCATAAGTGTGCACAGCACCTGGGATATGCACTGCAGGTGTGCACAGGGCTGGAGCATGTGCATGTGGTGGGGAAACCAGGCACAGTAGCTGAGTGTCTGGGGTGATGGATCCGTGAGGAGCATTCCCTGGAGGTGTCTAAGGACAGACTGGACATGACAGTGTCATGGTCCAGTTGACAACATGGTGACTGGTCATAGGTTGGACTCAATGATCTCAGAGGTCTTTTCCAACCTAATTGATTCTGTGATTCGGTGATCTGGAGAGCATGTGTAGGAGCAGATACATAAAGAGAACGTGTGGGGCAGTGGGTATGGGTACATGGGGGGCATGCTGGGGCAGGGCAGCAGGTGTATGCACTCCTAAGGCACGTGTTGGAGTCTGGAAAGTGTGTGGGTACAGACAGAGCACCTTGCGGGGTGCAGGCAGGTGTCTGGGGCTCTCTGGCTGCTGGGGAACACTTGAAACCTCTCTGGAATGGTGAGAGGTGTGTGGATGGAAGGAATGCCCCAGGCCTTCTGCACTGGGAGACAGGAGAGAGGGACCCACATCCACCGAAGCACAAGCTGGGGGGAGAAAATGGCCTGGGGGGCCACACCTGAGCCAGGTGTGTGGGAAAGGGCAGGTAAAGACTCAGGCTCTCAGTGGGGCGTTTGCCAGCATTTCATATATGTGCAGGCAGAGTGGCTGAACATGTTCAGAGCATGCACACATGGAGAGGGGCCCAGAGGGCCTGGCTGGATGCAGGGGACATCTGGGGGGGCTCAGTGTAGTGTAGCGGCCTGGAGCCATGCGGCAGGACACAAGGGTGCTGTGCTCTGAGGTGGGAAGGGATTGAGCAGATGTGGTGTGGATTAAGCAGGCAGGAAGGGAGATGGATGAGCCCAGGGCCCCCTCACAATCTCCTCAGCTCTGCAGAGACCCAGCTGGGCCATGCTTGGGCTCATCTTGGCCATCTGCCTCCTGTGTCCTTCACTCCCACACTCACAGTGACCCTCAGCTCCTGCTGCTTGCAGAGCCATTTCACAGCCAGGCTGGGACAGCTTTGGGGGCACCATGGACAGTGTCCCCCATGCCTTGGGGCTGCGCTGCACAGCTCTGCTCTGTCCTTGCACCCCCCCAGCAGGGCTGCACTCACCGGGTCTGGGACCAGATCTCCCTGTCCAGGATGGCAGTGGTGGTGATGGTGCCAGTCTGAGGGTCGATGTGGTACAAGCCTGGCATTGGCAGGGACTGGTTGATGGCGTAAGTCACCTGCCCATTTGCTCCCTGGTCCAGGTCATCTGCCAGCACCTGCAAAGCCACATAAGATTCAGCTGTGGAGCCCCTGAGGCAGGACCTGTGTACAGGTGCCAGGCCCAGGCCCGTGTAGCCCCCACCCCCTCACCCCACCCAGGCCAGGGCTGAGGCATCCCTGTTTGTGCCCCAGCCCTACCTGGATGACAGGTGAGTCATAGCTCTGTGACTCCCAGATGAACGCCACGTAGTTCTGCAGCTGGAAGCGGGGCAGGTTGTCGTTCACGTCCTGGAGGTTGAGGTTTATGGCCATAAAGCCAAAGGAAGCCACGGTCTCTGCCTGGATCACCAGGCGCAGCCGAGGGCTGGCCTCGAAGTCCAGACTGCTGGAGTCCTGCACCGAGATGGCACCTGGGAGGGGGAACAGTGGGATGGGGAAGTGAAGGGGGGGTGTGATGCACTAGCATGTCCACCTCTCATCCATCCCTCCCTCGATTCATTCCTCCATTCATCCATCCCTCCCTCTGCCCATCCATCCATTCTCAGATGGACAGGACAGATACATCGAGCCCTTCCCAGCCCTCCCCACATTGGCAGCTTCTCATTGTCCCTGAGAACTGCCTGAGTGATAAATTCCACATCTTGCTGGGGACAAGCACCTCCTGCTGACATTACAGCATGTGCCAGTCCCCCGACCTGGAGACCCCCCCAGAGGTGTGGAGCAGAAAGAGCTGTTCCTATCATGACACAAGCTCATCCAGCTCTGAGCCAGAGTCACCTCACTGCAGCTTTGAGTCCAGTAAGAGCCTTGCAAAAGGCTCTAAGGACAGACACCCACTGCCACCCACCCTGAGCCATGGGCACCTTGGCTGATGCAGCAACAAGGTGTTGCTATCCTTCCTAGGAAGGAGGAGGGCAACCAGCAGGATGTACTAAACCAGTTGGCAGCATTCCTACAGGCATGTGTTCACATGGAACAAAGGGGAACTGAGCTCCTATGGCTGAATTCCTGCCCCAGGAGTCCTGCGGAGCCTCTCTGCAGCCTGTTCCAGCATCCACATGAAACAAGCAGCTGAACCACTCCAGTGGCAGGGATGCAGTGGCAGTATCTGGAACAGCTGTGTGGCTTTGGACAAGCCTGGCCTGTGTGAGAGCTCTGCCACCAGCTTTGCATGGGGACATGGTGACAAGGGTTCCAGGGCACACAGTGAACCAGCCACATGTCCAGGAGTGGACATGGGTGGCAGCTGCCCACACAGGGGCCTGGTTTGGGGAACAGCCACGTCCTCACCTCCCACCACCTGTGGAGCTGGCTGCTCTGTTGTCTCCCTTGCACCCCCTGCCTCTGTAACCCTGCTGGGCAGCTGGCACAGGGCAGGGGTCAGATCCATGCCAGCCCTTCTGGTCTCCTCACTTCTCCAACCCCTCATGTCTGCCTACAGCACTGGCCCCTTGCCCTGGGAGAAGGCAGGGCAGCATCACAGACAGGCGTACAAGACTCAGAGACAGACATGTTTTAAGGGAAAAATCTTGTATTCTGGATGCTTTGCTGAGGGCAGTGTTTCCTCAGTGGAATGAAGTGGCACTGCCACAGTGACCGTGCGGAGCCAGGATGTGCCCAGGGTGTTCTGGGAACCATGGGCACACGTGGCTCAAGCAGGGGCACGACAAGAGGATGCAAAGGAATAGGGATGATGGGGAGTGGTTCTGTGCCCCCACAGCAGTGTGCCATGCAGTCCAGTGTCACAAGAAGTGCAGCAGAGTCTTGCTCACACAGCTCCATAGCCATGTGATGCTCACTTCCAAACTTTAGCCTCACACAGACCCACTCCTGCATTTGCAGCAGGAAACCTGCAACTCAGGCCGCTCAGGACTTGGTGGGGCCATGGCTGTGGGGGGGCCGAGACCCCCTGTTAGGATGCAGGGGGCTGACCTGGCCTCCCTGCAGTGCTGTGCTGGGGGCCGGGGGGGGGGCTTGCAGTGACACCAAGGTGCCTGG
>NW_016690485.1:46007-81017 GCF_001604755.1 Lepidothrix coronata | reverse complement strand
TGGGCTCTTCTGCATGGCTGAGCATTGCCTGCTGTGCCCATGGGTGACTGACAGTGGCCGGTACTTGGTCATGGTGCCAAAGGATGCACATTGTGCTCTGCCGCGGGTGGCTCACAAACACCTGCACAGTGGCCATGGGCTGAAGAGGGCACAGGCACAGTGTCAGTGAGATCTCTTGGGTCTTGTCCCAGACCTAACCACCCCATGGGCACAGGAGCTTTAACAAGAAGTTCCTGCTGGATGTCTGGGCTTCGAGGACCATCTTTTTCCTGTCACAGAATCCCAGACTGGCTTCAGTTGGAAGGGACCTTTAAAGGTCATCTAGTCCACCCTCCTGCCATGGGCAGGGACACCTTCCACTATCCCAGGTTGCTCCAAGCCCTGTCCAACCTAACCTTGAACACTTCCAGGGATGGTGCATCCACAGCTTCTCTGGGCAACCTGTGCCAGGGCCTCCCCACCCTCACAGGGAAGAATTTCTTACCTATATCCCATCTAACGCTGCCCTCTGAGATTTTGAGGAAAGGTCCAGTTATGGGAGGACCACAATAGCACTGGGAGCAGTGCTAACAGCCACTGGACAGTGACAGGGCAGTGTCCACATCCCAGTCCCAACACCTCTCAACTGACGGATACAGAGTTGTGGGCAGTGTTCCTGTGCCCTAGGGGCCTCTGAGCAGCCAAGCAGGCACAGGCAGATCTCCCCAGGTGTTCCTGGAGCTGTACCTGAGCTAGGCTGGATAAGGAAGGTGTTCCTCTCATTGCCGCTGACAATGCTGTAGGTGATGCGCCCCGAGGAGCCCCCCGTGTGCACAGCTTGGACACTCGCCACTACAGTGCCTGGGAGAGAGAAAAGGTGTGAAGGGACAGCAGAGACTCAGGACAGGTGGCAGAGGGTCAGGGTGGCATGTAGCAGCGTGTGCTGTACCACAGGAGCACCGCTCTGCCCAAGGACACTGCTGACAGGGAACACAAATACTAATGGTAATGATGGGCTGGGAGCCTGGAGTTGTGGCACCTTTCCATGGCCCCTCTGTGGTCTGTGACCCTGGAGACCTTCCAGGAGCACCTGGGTGTCTGTGGCTGCCTACAGTGATCTGAAAACCCTGAGGCCAGCCCACAGGGACACCACCCTGACCAGCCTGGGCACCAGTCAGACCATGCGGTCCCTTGGGTCTGCCCAAAGCATAATGGGGCTTCCTCAGACCCTGCAGTGCTCCCTGGTCTGAGTTCCCCACAGCACTGCTCCCACCTCCCCTCCCGCCCTGTCTCATTCCATCCCAGTGCTTGCTCTCACTGCCAGCAGGTACCTGGGGCGGCATTTTCGGCCAGGACCACATCGCTGGTGCCACGGGGAAAGCGCAGCCCCCGGTATGGCTCCTCCTGCACATGGATCACGACTACCCCAGTGGAGGAGAGCGCTGGCTGTCCCAGGTCCGTGGCCAGGACAAAGAGTGTCCGCTGGCGCTGGCTGAGTGAGCCCAGAGACTGCAGCAGCTGGATGTCCCCCGTGTAGGAGTTGATGGCGAAGGCAGAGCTGGGGGTGGTGAGTCGGTACAGGATGGAGGCATTGGCACCTGCGTCCCTGTCCTCGGCCCTCATCGTGGCCACCACCTGTTTGAGCGGCGTGTGGCGGGACAGGTTGACGGTGAGCGGGCTGTGCAGGAAGGCCGGGGCATGGTCATTGACGTCTCGCACTGTGACGGTGACACGCACGGCCGTGCTCTTGGGCTCCCATGGTGCTGAGTCCACCGCCTTGGCCAGGAAGCTGTAGCTGGGCTGGCGCTCCCGGTCCAGCACCTGGGTGCTCTGGATGCGCCCGCTCTGTGGCTCCACATGGAACATGCCCAGTGACTCATTGCCCAGGTAGTAGGAGACCTGCCCATTGGTGCCCTCGTCGGGGTCCTCGGCCACCAGCTGCAGCACCAGGGCACCGACTGGTAAGTCCTCTGGCACCTCCACTGCATAGGTGGCCTGAGCAAAACTGGGTGTGTTGTCATTGAGGTCCAAAACCTGCACAGTCACCGACATGGTGGCACTACGTGGGGGGGAGCCGTGGTCCTGCACCACCACAGTGAGGCTGTAGGAAGCAACTTGCTCCCGGTCGAGGGCACGTGCAGTGGAGAGGACACCAGAGATGGGGTCTAGGCTGAAATCCTGCCCAGGGTCTCCATCTGGAAGAGAAGAGGGGGAATAACAAGGCACCATGACAATAACTGGAATGAGGAAGGCCCTGGACAGCAGGAAGCCCATCACCATGTGGCCTGGGAGGGTGGGGAGAGTAAGCCCCAGTGGGACCAAACTTCCTTGGGTCAGGTCCATTTGCAGAACTGACTCCAACCACACATAGGCCAGTGCTGCTGCCATGGAGGCTCCCCAGATAACATGTGGCAGGATACAGCAGAGAGCTTACTTCGCAACCTGTGAATTCACAGGTCAGAGCAGTCAGGAGAGGTGTGGAACTGGTCTAAGCCTGGGAAACCAGACATGAGCCTGGGGATTGAGGAGCGGAGCCTGTCCAGACCTTGGGGTGCTCTTTACTGGGGGCAGAGAAATTTGAGGGCTGAGAGGTGGCAGCAGTGCCATGCAGTTTGGAGCAGGAGAGAACTGAGGTGGGAACAGGACCCGCCGCTGTTAATGTCCCCAGAGCCAGGGGAGCACAGAAGAACCATCCTTACCCAGCCCTGCACTCCCACTGCACCTCACCTGCCACTCTGTATTCCAAGCGCCCGTTCTCTCCGCCGTCGGGATCGGTGGCCCGCAGGGTGTAGAGTGCTACGCGGCTCTGGTTCTCGGGGACCTCCACAGAGCAGGACTCGCTCTCCAGCTGTGGCGCATGGTCATTCTCATCGCCCACTGTGATCCGCACGGTGGCCTTGGTGAGGCTGGGGGGCAGGCCGGCGTCCCGCGCGTACACTACAGGACACAGAGAGCGCCCCGCCGACGGGGAGCTACGGCCTCGGCGCCCATATGCCAATACCCCGGCATGGGAGCACCAGCATTCCTGCACCTCCAAACCACCCCACAGCCCTGCTGTGTCCCATAGACCCCCTTCCCTCCCCATGGCCTGCCTTCCCTGCAATGCTCCCCACCCCAGCAGCAGGGAGCCCCTGTCTACTCCCCTGACCCCCTGCCTGCTGCCCCTCATCACCTACCTGTCAGCACATGCTGCTCCTGCTCCTCCCGGTCTAGGGGACGCGTGGTCACAATGAGCCCTGTCTGTGGGTGGATGGAGAACGGCCCCCCAGAGAGACCCCCATAGGACACCTGCCCATTGGCACCTGCGGGGAGGAAGGAGGTCTGACAGTGGCCCAGAAGCAGCCCCAGTGACTCATTCAGCTCCCAGCCCTACATCTTTCTGCTCTCAGCTCCCACCCGGGCTCACAGGCTGAGCAAGAGGGTGGGCTTGCTCCCTGGGGGCAGAGAGGTGTATGGGGGTCCCAGCCCAGCTGATGGAGGTGCACATGGCCCAAGGAGCCCTTAGAGAACAAAGGCCACTGGCCGGGGGGAGCAGAGGAAACCATAATCCCTGTTCCATTCTCAGCTTCTACCAGGATCCAGCCCATCTCCCACCTCCAGGCCAGGTGCTGATCCTTCTCTCTGGTCAGCCAGGCTCTCCAGACCAGCAGAAGCAAGCAGGGTGTGCATCTCCTGATGGACCCTGATCGAACTGGGCAGCTCACCCCTGTGTGTGTCCTCACCCAGATCCCGGTCCGTGGCCAGCACCTGCAGCACCGGACTGCCTGCTGGCAGGTTCTCCATGATGTGGGCTTCGTACTCAGGTTTCTCAAAGGCAGGAGCCTCATCGTTGACGTCCAGCACCAGCACGGTCAGCAGCTGTGTGGCAGAGCGGCGTGGGAAGCCATGGTCCATGGCCACCACCGTCAGGTTGTGCTGTGCCACTTCCTCCCGATTCAGGGCTCGCACGATGGAAAGTGCACCTGCGGGCACAGCAGAGGGGCGAGCTGGGACCAGCGGCACTGGGGCAAGCTGGGACCAGTAGCACTGGGGCTGAAAGCTCTCGGGACAGGTCTACTGTGAGGCTGCAGGCACTGGGGTCTGCTGGGACAGCCAGGTCTCAGAGACCAGCAACACTGTGCCAACCAAATACTGGGCTTGGGGCTCCCTGCACCCCTAATCTCCCTCCTCCAGGCTTCCCAGACCATGCTCTCCTCCCACGCACCATGCAACATCCCCATGTACTTCTCCACCCTCCTCAGCCTCCGTGTTCCCAGTGTCCACGCTGCCACCCCTGCACACTCCTAGTCCTCACCAGTGCTGGGATTGAGGTGGAAGCGGCCGTCACCATTGCCTGCTCGCAAGGAGTAGCTCACACGTCCGTTCTCTCCCAGGTCGCTGTCCTGGGCCACCACGTGCAGCGCCACGAAGCCCGTGGGCTGGTCCTCCATGATGCTGACAGTGGCCGGGGAGAGGAAGACGGGCGTGTTGTCATTCTCATCAGTCACAAACACGCGGGCGGTGACGGCGGCTGAGCGGCGCTGGCTGATGTTGCGGGCCTGGTCCGTGGCCTCCACCACCAGCAGGAAGGAGGCAGCAGCCTCCCGGTCGAGGCCCTGGCGCAGGGTCAGCTGCCCCGAGCGGCTGTCGAGCTGGAAGGGGGCCCCAGCGGGCTCCAGGTGCAGCAGGGCGTAGCGCACCTGGCTGTTGGGGCCTACCCCATCCCCATCCAGTGCCTGGAAGGTGAAGATGGAGGAGCCAGCCTGGGTATTCTCCGGCACCACGATGGTGATAGGGTCTTCAGGGAAGGTGGGCGCCTGGTCGTTGCAGTCCTGCACATGGATCTGGACCAGCACCAGCCGGCTGGAGGGATAGCCATGCTGCGTGTCCTCGGCACTCACCTGGAGCACATGCCGTGCCCCAGCTTCATAGTCCAGCTCCCGGGCAGCATAAATCTCCCCTGTCACACTGTCGACCACAAAGGTGCCGTCCCCACCACCTCCTACCACCGTGTAGGTCAGCTGTCCTCGTGCAGGGGCATCCGGGGGGGCCACCGAGCCAATCACAGACCCTGGCTTGACCCCCTCGAGAGGGTGCAGGGTCAGCATGGTGGCATCAGGCCGTGGCAGCACACGGGAGGATGGCAGCACCTGCGAGGAGAGGCAGCAGTGAGAGGCACACGCAGGGGGCTGTGTGCCAGGGCACATGCTGGAACACAGGAGGGTCCTTCTGGTCCTTGGGGTACACTTTTCACTGTGAAGATGCCCAAGCCCTGGCACCAGAGAGGTGGTACAGTCTTCAGCCTTGGACACAGCCAAAAGCCACATGGATGACCCTGCATAAGCAGGGGGCTGGACAAGGTGACCTTCAGAGGTGCCTTCCCTCAGCCACTCCTTGGGCCTGTGACTGTGTCAGATATCGCAAAGGCAACAGACAGCAGCAGAAACAATTCTGCAAACATAAGCAAGACCGGGCAAGAAGAGAGGTCATGTTCATCCCAATGGGATGTACAGGAAGAGAGAGAACCCAGTATGATCCCAAGATAAATAAATACTATCTCTAATTTTATTAGAGATACTGGAGTTAATTTGGGGATGAGGTGCACCTGTGGATAGGAGAGAGAATGCTGGAAAGGCCACCACAGTGTGATCTGAATGGAAAACCCACTGAAGAACTCAGCACACTCCTGTCAAGGAGCTGGGGAAAATGGGAATAACATCAAACATGTCAGCCCAGAGGGGATCAAACCCCGTGACTGTCAAGCAAACCCTGTGTTACAGGGGTGCAAACCAGCACACTGGGGATGGCCAGCCTGGCCTCAGTGCTCTGGAGGCTCCAGAACAGCTTTGCTGACAAGAACAGTCACAGACACGGTGTAAAAAGGAAATGGTATCAAACATATCGTGGGTGGCTGAAGGCAGATGTGACAGGCTAACACCAGGCTCTGCTCCTCGAGAGAACGTGGTGTATTGCACTCGCCTGCGCTGGAGCTGGGCTCTGGTATGGGAGCACACACAGAGCTCCCAAACTACCAGGGGAAAGGCACAGAGTGGGGACAGCTGTGTGACAGAAAGGGGAGTGATGGGCAGGGCTGGTGGGGATGGCACAGCATGGAGAGTCAAATGGTCCTGACACCTGCAAGGACAGTGACAGGAAGATGCGAAACAGTGTTTTGTGGGAGTGCCTTGATGAGGGGAACCAGGGTCTCTGCTGTTAAAGGAAGCTCATTATTAACAGAAGAGAAAGAACGTGGCTGTCCGGGCAGCACGAGGCAGGGAGTGCCGAAGTGACACAGATGTGAGGGACGTCCTGAGGGTCAGAACAAACACCCTGGGGGTCAGAACACCCATTTCAGTAGATGGTGGGAAGAATGGATGTCTCTGTGCAGGGAACCTCTGAATTCTTCCCTGCACCAAGGTATGTAGGACAGAATTGGCTGTCCGAGGCTTGATCAGAAGGCAGAACTGTGGTTGGCCGCTTTGGAAATGAGAACATGTGCAGGGGCAGATGGACTCATCTCTTCCCATTCCAGGTTCTCCACACGGATTTTAGGGGTGGATCAACAGCTGAGCAAGGGCAGAGGTCCCCAGGGATGAAGGTGGTGGAGGGTGAGGAGGTAGGGAGAAAGGCTGACAGGTAGCTGGAAGGTGTTCTTCAAGAGGCGAGTGAGGGGTAGATGGTACAGGGACAGGAGGAACTGGGGTGCAGGGATGAGACGAGCTGGGATGCAGGGACAGGAGGAGCTGGAGTGCAGGGACAGGAGAAGCTGGGTACTGGGTACCTGGACGCGAACGATGGCTGACGTGCTGCGAGGCACCGCGCCGCGGTCGCTGGCTGTCACGGTGAAGATGTACTCGGCACGGTCAGCCCGGCGCAGAGCCGTGGCCGTCCGCAGCTCTCCAGTAGCCATGTGCAGGGTGAAACGCTCTGCCCAGGCTCCTGCAGAGAGAATTGAAATGCTGTCATGGAGAAGGGAGGGCAGGGCAGGGCGGGAAGGAAGGGCAGCACAGTGTGGGGGTCCTGGGCAGTGGGCACCCATCTGCCTGGGTGATGGCTGCAAGGCAGAGCAGCATCAATTCGCCAATTCTGGAGCTCGTACCTATCAGTGAGTAGATGATGGTCCCATTCTCCCCCTCGTCGGGGTCCTTGGCCTGCAGGGAGGCGACCAGAAGTCCCGATGGCTTCTCTTCCAGCACCTGCAGCACAGCCCAGGGAGCAGCTGAGTGGCACAGGGCACTCTTCAGATCACCCCCACAGCTCCCCAAGCATGGCACAGGATCTGCACTCTCCTGAACCAGCCTTACACCTCACCCATCGCACAGACCCCCGGCAGGACCTACAGGTTGTGCCTGAGGCTGGAAACACGGAGGAGTCTGCAATGACACTGGCCAGGGGAGATTCTGCTTCCCTTTTGCCCTGTTTCACAACCTGCTCAGCAGGGGGGGGGCACTGCAGGGTTGTGGGAGGGCACTATTTCACCCACGTTACACCCAGAGCCTCTGCAGATAGGAAAGTGCAGGGCTCCATGACAGTCCTGGTTTCCTCTGCCCCAATAGACCTCTTCAGCTGCCAATGCCAAGGCACGAGCCCTGACAGCCCAGTGCCAGCCTCCCCGGCCACAGCCAGTGATCTCCTCAGTTCCCACATCCAACCTGGGAGGTTTGCTACCTCTGGAAATGCAGCTAGCAGATCTTCCTGGGCTCAGGCACCTCCACTCGGGGATTTTCCCTTCCCTCCTTTGTTCCTGCGTAGCACTGACTGCCTGTCTCTGGGCACTTTAGACCCATGTTTTATGCCAATGCAGCACAAGACCATTGAGAAATCAATCACACACATGCTCAGGTAACCCCACATCCTGAGGGGAGTTATCAGCTTCCCCTCAGAGACCACACATAACAGCATTGCACACAAACATCTTTCCTGGATAGTTATGGAACTGGACGCATCCTCATCAATGCTCCTCAGCACCTGTCAGGTTTTGGGATCACCCTCAGCAAACATCCCTTTACTGCTGCAGACATGCCTCCTCCAGCACAGACTCCTTGGTGGAGCAGGATTCCTGCTTGGCACAGGCCCTGCAGTTCCTTCCATCCCAGCAGATGCCAAATTCCCACCCCAAGGGGACAGATCTCACATTTCCACGCTGTCAGCACATCCCAAGGCACAGACCACCTTCCCAGACCCAGATGTGCAGTGTGATCTGTGTCTCTTAATGCATTTAGGAAAGGGACAAGTGGAATCTGAGCAGGACTTCAGAGGAGAGGCTGCGGGCTCCCAAGTGGAGGTGAGGGCCAGGGCTGTTGCCCAAGCTGCTGGCACTGTGCTAGAGCCCTGGAAGGGAAGACCAGAGGAGCTGGACTCATTCAGCCAGGCCAAGCAGTGCTGGGACTGCGCTCTGTAAACATTGGGAGAGGGAGGGAAATTCCAGAGAGAGAAGAGAGCTTTTTAAGCGAAAACACAATATTGGCACAAGAACAAATAAGTATAAAATGGTCAGAAATTAGTTTAGGCTGGAAATGAAGAGATGGTTTCTAGTACCAGATCAACGAATCTGGAACAGCCTTTCACAGCAGCGATGGAGGCACAGACCTAAATATAGCCTGGCCTTCGATGAAAGGAGAGCCTGCGTGGACACCTCTACGTGGGGCCACGCTTCGGAGGCCTCTTCCAACCCCTCCCCACCACAGGCCAGGGCAGGGTCTGCCCTCACACTGTCCCTATTGCTCTCAGTCCAGACACGACTGAGGCTCTTGCTCAGTGGGCAGGGACACGTTGCCCTCCCATGAGGAATTGGATCTCTTCAAGGAAGGCAGAGACTCGGCAGAGGAGTTACATGAGCAGCACTCACACAGCCCCATGTCCAAACGCCAGTTCAGCCGCTCAGACAGGAATAAACAGCAATAGCAGTGGCTGTGCCTCTGCAAACTGGTGAGACAGTGGCCAGGCCACCTGAAGGTTGCTGCAAACACCAGCCTGGTTCCAAACTCACAGAGCCATTCCGGCCACAGGCACAGCTCTGGCAGAGGCTGGCAGTGGATATACAGAGAAGATGTGAGAAACATGGTACGTGTGGAACAATCCTGCTGTGAACCTCCCCGGCTCCCAGCCTACTGTGGCTCAGACACTTCCTGAGCCACAGATCATATTTGTGTTCAACAGCCTTTGATGGATATTTTTTTCTTTCCATGAATTCATCTAGTTTTGAACGCATGCAACTTTGGGCAATGATTTCACAATTTAATTATGTTCTGCATGAAAAAGTGCTGCTTGTGTTTATTTTAAACCTGCTGCCTGGTCAGTTCTTATGGAGCTGCCCAGTCTTGTGTTGTAAAAAAGCAACTTCTCATTTCCCCATGACTCTCTGCACGCCTCTGTGATATTCCTGCAGCTTCATCCCTGCCAAAGAATGTCCAAGTGTTTCTTTTCTGCATGGAAACCATTATCTGCCAGAGATCCCATTAACATCCTTTTCTGAACCATTTCTAGCACTTCTGCTCACTTCAGGAACGGAGCCGGGCAGAGAGAGTGGGCAGAATCTGAGGTGGTGTAATGATGTTTTCTTTCATTCTCTGTTCCTTTTCTAATTAAACTCAGAATCTGATTTGCCTCTTTGCCTGTGCTGAGCCTGTGGTGACACTTTCACAAAGCCACAGGCTTCTCCCCAAACTGAAGCAGCCAGTTCAGAACCCACCACTGTGTAAGTCCCATCAGTGTCTCTTTCCAGTCAGCAGCAGTGATTTCATCTCCCATCGTCTTTCCTGACTGAACAGTGAAACATGATTCTTCTACGGTTTTTCACTGGGAGCCCTCACCTTGATTGCTGTGAATAGACTAGTGACATCAACCTTCACCTCTTAGGAGGATACAGAAGAACAGCAGCACCAGGGGCATCTCCTCTGTGAAAACAGACCCCTTTTTCCTTCCCTTTGTCCCCTCTTCCCTCTCCTAGTGACCACTCCCTGGGAGGATCCATTACTGCAGACCCTATGCAGAAACCCCTGGTCCTGCCAGCATGTCACCAATGTGCTTCAACTTAGAATCCCCCCCAGAAGACACTCCTCCAGCTGATGCTGGAAGGTGCTGACATGGAACCCTCCTCTGCTTTGCCTGATGCACACCAACATGAACACAGCACCAAGTATGTCTGAGGGAATCACAGAGCTTTGTGTTATCATCCAGTTTTCACTTTTCCCTCCAAGCCTCTCTTCTACACCCAAACCATGGCTAACAGTGGGCTCTTCCTGTGCTTCCTACCCCTATTTCCAGTAGGAGAGCTGCAAACCAAAGTGCCCAAACAGGTGTTTGCTCAGAGCTGCTGCAGCATTTACCTGCCGTCAGGGCTCTGAACCCATCCCAGCTTTGCCCCGTCCCCTGAAGGACATACCTGCTTTTGTGGTCCCTTTGTATAAGCAGAGCCCTCCTAAGCTGTAGCAGGGCACTCGCAGCACTTCGTGCCCCCAGACACTGGGATCAGCTGCAGATCCTGCCATGCAGCATGTCACAGGTGTCCCCACACAGGAGCAGGGCTCATACGGACCCTGGCTGCGAGCACTGCTGTGTTGCAGAGCCCGTCCAGCGCAGCCTCAGCCATGCCGTGGCTGGCTGCTCCCTCACCTGCTCTGGTCCCAGAGTGCTGCTCAGAGAGAGGGCAAGACTAACTGTCTTCTCTGCCTCCTTCGGGCCCTGGGAGATGCGTTCACCCAGGCCAAGCCCTGCTAGCAATGTTGCCAGCAGATCAGGGCACGCAAGAAGGCATCTTGGCAAGGGATGGCTGCACCCTGGAACATGAAGGGAAGCAGCAATGAACAGGGAAGGCCTGGCTGGAGCTGCAGAGTGTCCCCAGGTCCTGTGTCACCCAGATAGGCAGTGACCACCAACACAGATCTGCCTGCTCTGCAGGGGGTGCGTGGCTCAGGCAGCATCTGTGACAGAGAGCGGTTTCCATCACTGTGACGTGTGTGAGCCAGCCCCATGTGAGGGGCTTTGAGCACACAGCCTGACATGCAGTGTCCAACCACAGGCTGTCCCTGTGCCAAGGAGATGAGGCCAGGGCTCTGGCTGCTCACTGTGCTCTGCTGCTGCCAGCGATCCTTGGTCGACTCCCATGAGCCCTTGCCCCTCATGATGCTCTTAGGGACGTAGCAGAGCAGAGGCAGGCAGATGCGAGGCTGGTCCTCACCCACTTCTCCTGAGCAGCACCCACATAACTGGGTCTGCAGCACATGCAGTGCCTGGTGAATGCTGCCACCAGAGTGCTGAGGGAAAGCTGGCAGCCACAGCGGACTCCCAGAAAACCACTGTGTGTGCCAAGCCCAGCTGTGCACTGCTTTCTCGACCTACCAGAAGTAAGGGTGGCTGTACCCAAAATCCCCAGATCTAGGTGATGGCATCCTGCACCTTCCCACCCACAATTGCTTACCCTGGCTCTTCTGGGTCAGGTTCAGGGCTCCTCTTGCCATCTCTCCCTGCAGGCACATGCAAGCCAAGAGCTTCTGTCTGCTGGCCAGTCTTGCTGGTGCCAGAGCCCTCTGCAGCCCTTGCCTGCTCTGTCACCAGGATGCCTGCATTGCCCAAGGACATGCCCATCCTGCCATGTCTCAGTCAAATTTGCCAGACTGCCCTGGCTGCTGCATATGCATAGATCTGACTCGTGCCTGCTCATCTCCCACCCCAAAACTCTCCTGGGTGTCCCTACCCCTCCCTATCCCCCAGAAGAACTGCCTGTCCCATAACCAGAGGCTACCTGATCCCTGCCTCACCAACTCTCCAGCCTGTGCTTCTACCTGCACGGGCAGCTCCTGACCACTGCCCACGTGGAGGAAAGCAGGAGCGTTGTCATTCTCATCCAGCACGGTGACATAGATGGTTCCGGTGGCACTGCGGGGCGGTGCTCCCCCATCCTGCACAATCACCAGGAGCTGGAAGCTGGACTGCTGTTCCCGGTCCAGGCTGTGCTTGGTGCTGACCTCTCCTGTGAGGGAGAATCCCAGAAGGGTTTGGGTTGGAAGGTACCTTCAGGCCCACCTTGTTCCACCCCGCTGCCATGGGCAGGGACACCTTCCATTAGACAAGGTTGTCCCAAGCCCTGTCCAACCTGGCCTCGAACACTTCCAGGGATGGGACAAGCACAAGAAGTGGGAACACAGAGAGGTGGGGACACAGCTCGAGCCCTCTCTTAGAGCAGAGACTGTGCTCAGCTGTGTTGCTCAGGTGTGTTGCTGGAGCCCAGCATTGCAGGGGCAGGAAGGTGCCTATTCTGCTGCTGCACTGGCCTGTCTGCCATCACTGCTGTCCTGTCATGGGCTTTCCCACCAGTCAGCCCCACCTAGAAAGCCAGGAGTCTCTCACCTGTCTGTGTGTGGATAAGGAAGTTGGGATCGTGCTGGAGCAGGCGGTAGGTGAGCCGGCTGTTCTGCCCCGCGTCCCGGTCGCTGGCCGTCACCCTCCCCACGCTGCTGCCAGGAGCCTGGTTCTCAGGCACGGTGAAGAAGTACCGCTCCTCGCTCAGCCGAGGGCTGTTGTCGTTCTCATCAGTGATGCTGATTCGCACGGTGCTGGTGCCAGTTTTCCGGGTGTCCCCCGCAGCCCCGCTGCCTCCCACCGAGGCCAGCACCGTCAGCACGTACAGGTCCCGCATCTCCCGGTCCAGGGCGCTTTTGACGTACAGCCAGCCGCTCTCAGGCATGATGCCGAAGCTAGCAGCGTCCCCGTCTGCACGCAGGTGGTAGGTAAGGGCTGTGGATTCCACATCGTGTGCCAGGGCCCTCACCTGCAGGAAACGGGTGGAGACGGGGACACCTTCCTGCACCTCCACGCGGTAGGTGAGAGTGTCAAAGATGGGCCCGTTGTCATCCTCGGCTTGCACGTGCACCAGCAGCGTGAAGGTGGAGCTGAGCTGTGGGACACCGCTGTCCCGGGCCACGATGGCCAGGCTGTAGGCTGAGCTGGCCTCAAACTGCAGGGCCCCAAGGAGCCGCACCGCCCCCGAGGTGCGTTCCACGCTGAAGGTGCCCTCACCCCCTGACACCAGCTCGAAGGTCACCTGGCCGTTGGCACCGCTGTCACGGTCCTCGGCCTGCACGGTGTAGACTGTAGTCCCAGGTTCTGTGGCCTCTGGCAGCAGGATGGAGTCAGAGGGGCTTGGGAATGCCGGCACATTGTCATTCACATCTGACACAGAGATCTTCACGCGTGTGTTGCTGTAGGCAGGGGGTGAACCGCTTCGGGCCTGGACATCCAGGATGAGGACTGCCTGGGACTCGTGATCCAGAGGCATGCTGGTGCGGAGCTGCCCCGAGGCCGAATCAATGGAGAAGTAGCCATGAGGATCTCCCGAGGAGATGGAATAGAAGATGTCATCAGCATGACCTGTGGACAAAGGGATGGAGACAGGAGGAATGACAGCAGGCTGGGCAGCGCTGGCTGTGCCGGAGGTGGTCTGAGATGTCCAGCAGCACTGTGCCCATGCTCATGGATGCATAGGTGTGTGTATAGACATGGGTAAGCACACATACTGAGCTGGGTGACAATCATAGGGTGCACGTTCAGACGTGTGTGCGTGCAGCTCCCAGAGCAGGGCTGCTCTGTGAGGAAGTGTGGTGGGTGCTGGACCTTCAGGATGGTGTGGGGACAGGGAAAGTGATGGCATGCGAAAGGGACGATGCCTTACCTGGCGGGTTGTGGGCCTGGACAGCCCCCACGCTGGCGCCCTGCGACGTGTCCTCGGGCACAGTGAAGAAGTACTGAGCTTGCTCAAAGACAGGAGGTGAGACCGTGCCCTCCACGATGCTGATGTTCACCCGGGCGTTTGGCTGTGCCTGCAAGCCCCCCCCGTCCTGCGCAGAGATCACCAGCTGCACCAGGGTGTTGGCTTTGCCGCTCAGGGACCATGACAGGGAGATGACACCTGGGGAAGAAAGCCATTGATGGGGCACTATGCTGCACCCCTGTCTGTCACTTGGCTCCAGGGGACAGGCCAACCCATAAAGCTGGAAAAGACAGATCAGAGGGGACAGGAAACAATGTGAATCATAGAGGGAGCTTGCTATAGAGGAGCTGGAGTGAAGGAGAGGAGCCCTCCCAGGAAAGCCTACCCAAATACTCCCCACTCAACCTTACACCCAGCCCTGAGCTAAGCAGTGGTACAGGCTGAGGGACACGAGCCAGAGGGTAGGTCTTGGGAGAGAGAAAGGAGGGGAGAGGGCTTTCTAATCTGGGGCACAGGTGAGAGTCATGACACAGCAGGTGGGTCCTGGGCTATGGGGAGGCTTTGGGACTAAAGTACCATAATTGACAGGCCCTATGAAGGAGGTGACCTTGTGTTAGGAGGGCTGGTAGTGCCTGTCTCATCCCAGTTACCTGCGGGGAACTTGGGAACAGTTTGCAGATCCCTCAATGCACCTTCCTGTCCTGCTGAGAGCCCCCGCCACCGCACGCTCATGCGCCCACCTCCCCAGCAGAAATTGCTCTGTCTTCAATGGCCAACGCAAGGCAGAGCAGACACAGTCAGTGAGAATGGTGGAACCAAGAGTGACAGATACGGAGGAGAGTTAACTGAGCCGGGGAGAGGAGGGAACTGGCAGGGACAAGAAACAAACCAGGATACGGCTTGATGGGGCAAAGCATCAGCACGCAGGAGGAAAGGCACAGTGAGTCAGGGATGGGGAAGGGGGGAGAGGAAGGAAGATGGGACAAACGAGGAACAGAGCAGGGAGCAGAAACAAGAGGTCAGGGACTGAATCTGGGAAGGGGCTGCCAGAGGCTCAAGAAGTCAAACAGGGAATGATGTGGCAGGGAAAAGAACAGGCATACTCCGGAGGCAGACTGTACTGCTGAGGTGTCCAAGCATTGATACACAGGCTTGCTTTGACATTTCCCATATCACAATGCTCTGGTTTCTGCCTGCTCTGGCTCCCTGACAGCTCTCACCTGTGTCCTTGTTGAGGGAGAAGAGCGGGGGCGAGTTTCCCAGCACAATGCGGTAGGTCACTCTCCCATTCAGCCCCTCATCCTTGTCGTTAGCAGTGACACGCAGCACAGCTGTCCCTGGCATGCTCTGTGTGCTGATGCTGGCAGCGTACTCCAGCGGGTAAAACACTGGCCGGTTGTCATTTGTGTCCTCCAGGAACACTTTCACGTACACCATGGAGTTCAGGCCGCCCTGCAGAGGGACTAGGTCAGAGATAGTGCAAGGGCAGCAGCATCCCTCGCACAATGCTGAGGCGGCAGCACCGCGTCCCACGGCCTCGCCAGCACTCACCCCATCCACAGCAGTGATGGTGAAGTCGTAGGCAGACGTGCCCTCGTCGCGGTCCAGGGGCTGCTCCGTGCACAGCTGCCCCGAGTGCTTGTCAATGCTGAACTGCGTGGGGACAACGCTGCCGATGCCAGAGCCAATGGAGTAGGAAAGAGAGCCAAACGCTCCACTGTCTGCATCTGTGGCTGTCACCTGGGTCAGGGAGGGTACTACCTTAACAGAGCAGACCACCAGCCAGACCCAGCCCTGCCCCATCACCACACCCCACTGCCACCCTCTGCTCCATGGTCCACAGCCACCACACCGTCCTCAGAGAAGATCATTGTGACGCAGAGTGACAGTGACTGTCTCGAGCCTGCAGCTCTTGTCCCACACCAGCCACCGCTTCCCCTGCAGCCCTCCCTGCAGCAGGACAGGGCTCCCAGGGCTCACTGATGCAGACAGTGCCATGGGCAGTGTTGTCCGCAGCTGTGAGGCACCCTAGGATCAGCCTGTGCTGGCGGGTCCCTGTGAGGGGACATAGAGGAGGGGGAGCACTGTGTGCAAGAGCTGCACTCTGCTTTCTATCTCCAGCACTGCTGCGGGTTCCTCACCACCCAGGTGGCAACATCCATCACCCAGGTCAACAGACTTGCCTTGACAAAAGAAAAGACCATAGGGACAGGGGAACAGAAAGGCCCAGGCTCACCAAGATGCCAAGGACCTCACAGTCAAGCACCCCCATTGCCCCCCACATGATCAGCCAGCCAGGGACAACCTGCACGGCAGCAGAGCTGCCCCTGTCTCTCTGTTCCTTCTTTTCTCAAAGACACTCAGGATGGGACAGGAAGAAAGCCAACCCCCTGTTACCAGAGCCCTGGCTCTGTCCTGCTTTCAGAGCTCTGTATCCAGCAGCCCCGGGTGCTGGGGATGAGGATGGAGAGTGGCATTGCCCTGTGACAGCCCAGCCTCACTCAGCCTGGGGCACAAGAACCGAACCCACCACGACAGACACAGCAGGAGGATGAATGCTGCTCCCTGCTTGCCCACCTCAGTTCCTCCTACGGCTCCTACAGAGCTCAGGTCAGCAGGAACCAACTCCTGACCCCACATCCCTGCCCACAGCTCCTCCACCAGCTGGGAGCTCGGCAGAGAACAAAGCTGGGGGATGGAGCCGGGGGGAGGCAGCTGGGCCAGGCCCGGGTGAAGTGGAGTTCAGGCCTCGTCAGCCGCAGCTCCTCCCTGCAGCGGCCATGGGGCCTCGGCTCCCGCGCGAGGAGCGCAGGAACGCCGGGCGCGCGCCAAGGAGAGGGCCCAGCTGGGGGCTGCGAGCACGGCCACCGGGGACGGAGGGACAAGGGCAAGGGGACACAGGACGGCTGGGCCAGGAGGGAACAGTCAGCCCGGCTGGGGTGGCACCACCCTGCCCTGACCGGGAAGAGGAGGCAGCACCTGCAACACCCCCGCCAGCCCTGATGCCTGCGGTCTGAGGGGCTGCATGCAAGGAGAAGCTCAGAGCACATCTCCAGTGAGCACCAGGCTCCTGTGCAGAGGATCTGCTTCCCAGCTCTGCAGCAGCTGCCAGAAGAAGCACCATGGAACAGGATCCCCCCTCCCTGCTCCAGCTGCAGAGCACTCAGAGACACAGGTGTCATGACAGAGCTGGGTCAGGAGGCACTTTGGGAAACTGGATCCATCTGCTCCTCTGGAGCTCACCCTTCCCTCTATAGCCCCAGCCTCCCTTGCTGGGGAGCTGCTCACTGGAGAGTACAAATCTGACCTCACTGACCTCACTGGAGCTCATCTGAAGGGTACCAGCGGAGTGGCTCCATGTTGGCTGTTGTAACTGGGGTACAGCCCCATACCCACACCCCGGTGTGCAACTGGGCCTGGCCTTGTCTCCCTTGGATGGGTGATGCTAAACTGGTGCCCAGAGAAAAGCCACAGGAACAGGAAATACTTGCTGGAGCAGGTAACGGTGTTGGCTCAGTTTGGGGCCGCTGAACACTTTGCTTTGTGCTCTGCCACTGTGTGCAGGAGGGAGGCTGTGGCTGGCACCCCCCCAGCCCCAGCTCCCTGCCCACAGACCGCTGACATCCCATGTGTGCATCCCATGGGATGGGGCTGGCTGCCTGCCTGCGGGCCGCCCACACTCAGCAGGGCCTGACTGAGGCCCGAGGGCAGCAGGATCCCCCATACAGCTAGGTGATGCCTCCTGGGGACTCCTGAGAGACATCACAGGGGTCCACCGGCCACCAGGTACGGCAGCCACCTCATTTCAGCCGGCACACAAGGCTGCAGGCTCAGAGCACACATGGTTTGGGAAACGGACACATTTTTAGCTGTGAGGGTAATTAGCCACCAAAAGGGCTCATCAAGGCCTGCGGTGAGTTCACCACTCCTGGAAATTTTTAAAACAAGTCTGGACATTTTTCCAGGAACTTTGCTAGAAGCTAACGCAGGGCAGCCCCAGGGTCTGTATTTAGCATCCACCCCAAAGCTTGAATCCACAGCTGGTTTTACTGTAGCTCACTCATGAGACTCCTGATGTTTGCCTGAAAAACAGAGGGAAATGGGGTCAAGCTGCCTATGGAACTGCCCAGGAAACACTCCACTGGGGCTGTGCCAGTCCTGCTCCTTGAATATGTGGGAGCAGGAGTCAGAGCTCTGAGCCTGAATGGAGCCTTCACAGCCCCCTCATCTCTGACTTTTGAATGGAGTCCCCACAGCCACTAAGGGCTTTAAGCACAAGGACATCAATGCTCTGCCAGGAAATCCCTGAAATAAAGCTGCCAAGGAGGCAGCAGTACCTGGGGAAGCCAGGATCACAGACCCCTGATCTCACAAAGAATTCCAATGTCCCTGGCCAAGCAGGGGTGGCACACAGCTGGATCTGCTGTTCACTAGAAGAGAGCACTGATTGGGGATGGGGCAGTTGGCAGCAGGTGTGACTGCAGTGGCCATGAAGCAGCAGGTGCAGAATCCTAAAGGGAGTGAGGAAGGAGAGAAACAGAGTACACACCCTGGAGTGCAAGAGAGACTTCAGCTTATACAAGGAACGAGTCGATGGGAGGGATCCCATGGGAGGCAGCGCTGAAGGCCAAGGGAGCTCAGGAAAGCTGGCAAGCCTTCAGGACAGCACAGTGCAGAACAGTCCATCCTAGTGCTCAGGAAAGCAAGGAGACATGTCAGCAGATGGCCTTGGCTAAGCAGGGGCCTCAGGTCTCAGCTGCCATGCAAAAGGCAACGTATGCTAAGAGAATTGGGATTGTTCAGCCTGGAGAAGGGAAGGCTCTAGGGTGACCTGATTGCAGCCTTCCAGTACCTGAAGGGAGCTGGCAAGAAAGATGGAGAGAGACTATTTGCAAGGGCCTGGAGTGACAGGACAAGGGGGAATGGCTTCCCACTGACAGAGAGTAGGTTTACATTAAATATTGGGAAGGAATTCTTCCCAGTGAGGGTAGTGAGGCCCTGGCACAGGCTGCCCAGAGAAACTGTGGCTGCCCCTGGATCCCTGGAAGTGTCCAAAGCCAGGTTGGATGGGGCTTGGAGAAACCTGGGCTGGTGGAAGGTGTCCCTGCGCATGGCAGGGAGGTGGAATGAGATGAGCTTTAAGGTCTCTTCCAATCCCAACCATTCCATGATTCTATGAGATGGGAGGTGGGTATAGAGGCAAGCTACACAGTATGAATTTATAAACATCACCAGGCATGTCAGGAGGGTGTCAGCAAAGTCAAAGTTCAAGTCGGGTTGAGACTTGCAAGGCGAACTGAGGGTGCCAAAAAGAGCCTCTACCACTGCAGTGGTAGGAAAAGGCTGAAGAAGGGCCCATTTCCAAGTGTAGTGGGTGATTTAGTGACAGCAGGCACAGATAAGACTGGGACACTCGATGCCTCCTCCACCTTGGTCTCCACCAGTTTCCCAGGCCTCCATGCTGTTCAAAAGGGTTCAGAGCTAACAGAGAGGGGTGAAGATGGAGTCAGGATTTCTTTAATGAAGTTGATCCACATGAATCCATGCGACTCAACAGGCTGCATCAACGGATGCTGACAGAAATGGATTTATAGGGCTGCTCTTCACATATGGTGGAGATCAGGGGAGATTCCTGACAACTGGAGGGAAGTAAATATCACACCCCACCTTCAAAAAAGGCCAAAAGGATCATCTGAGGATCTAAATTCTTGTCAGCCACACTTTGGTCCCTGGGAGAATCATGGAGCGACTTCTCTCAGAGCATGTTTTTGGCCACATGGAGTATCCTGGGAGGGAAGAGCCATCATGGATTGACTGTCCTGTTTGCCCTCTGTGATGTTACAATGATGGGATGTGGGGTCAAAGGGCTGACAGCTGTGGGTGACGATTGCCTTGACTTTAGGAAGGATTTCGACACCTTCTCCCACAATCCTCATATCCAAGGCAGGATGATACAGCTTGGAGGGCTAGACAATCAGGTGGGTGAAAGACAGGTTGGAAGGCAGGCTCTGAGGGGAGAGGTTCATGAGCTGTGCTCTGCCAGGAAGTGGTGATGAGGGAAAGGAGCTGGACGAAAGTGACAGATGAACTACATCCTTTCTGTCACATAATGGATGCAAATGAACTGGCATGTGCCCTTGGGACCAGAGGATGTGTTAAGGAACTCAGGGGATTAACCCGATGCTGTGTTTTGAAGCCTTTTCCTTGATAGGTGTAGAAGAGGATGCTATCACGGGGGGGGCGGGGGGGGCTCAGGGAACACACCTGGGGCACTTTCTGCTGAAATCACCCACTGAACAGAGTAATTACATGGAAACGCAGCTGCTGGCATCCAATTCCCAACTGGATTTTAATCTGGCCAGGGATGTCAAAGTCAAGATGAAGAGCTTCTGTAAGTGCATCAGTGACAAAAGGAAGGCTAAGTAAAATACAGGACCACAGCTGAAGGAGATGGGCAACCTGGTGACAGAGGACATGTAAAAGATTGCGGTACTTAATGCCCTCTCTACCCTAGTCTTTACTAGTAAGAGCAGTCTTCAGAAATCCTAGGCCCCAGAGACCGGGATGGAAGCTGGAGCAAGGAAGATAGACCATTGGTTGAAGACAAACAGGTCACTGAATTCCTAAGCAAACTGGACATGTGTTCTGGGCACCCATGAGTGCTGAGGGAGCTGGCAGACGCCACTGTTAGGCCCCTCACAATAATCGTTTCTCAGTCACAGTGTTTGGGAGGAGTGCCTGAAATCTGCAGGAAGGTAAATCTCTCTCCTATCTTCAAGAGTAAGCAGCAGGATTCACTGGTCTACTCTGGCCTCCAATCGGGAGGCCTGGAGACACACCATCTATAATGCTGCTGCTTCCTTTGAGAACGCACGTGGGATCACTCTCGAGGAGAAAAGACAACACAGAAAGAATCGTGTCTTGCCGATACCATGCAAGGAGTCTTTCCACTGTGCCTTTTGCAACCGGACTTGTCTATCTCACATTGGCCTCTTTAGCCACCAGCGCGCTTGTAGCAAATGTGGGGAGAGTCCTTCCCAAATCTTTGTTTGTGAAGCCTAGCCATGATGACAGGTAACTACAGACCAGTCAGCCCCACCTTGATCAGTTCCCCACCTGGGAAACTGATGGAGCAGCTAATCCTGGAAATCATATCTATGCACAGGAAGAACAGGAAAATCATCAGGAGTGGTGAGCATGGTTTCTCCCAAAGGCAAATCATGCTTCACCCACTTGATAAACAACTGGTAGATGACGAAAAAGGAGTGGATATTGTCTATCTGAACTTCAGGAAGTTCTTTCACACTCTCCCCCCTAAGATCCTCGTGGAGGAGCTGTTGGTGAATGGGCTGGATGAGCCAACAGTGAGGTTGGCTGGAAATGGGCTGAATGGCTCCTGTCCAGAGAGTGGTGATCAGGGGCACAACACCTACTTGGAGGCCAGTAACTGGCAGTGTACCCCAGATGTCAATCCTGGGTCCAGTCCTGTTTGGAATCTTCATTAATGACCTGGATGACGGGGCAGTGCATAGCCTCCCCTCAGCACATACGCGGATGACCTCAAATTGGGAGGAGTAGCCTGATGTGCCAGAGGGTCATGATGCGCCCAGAGGGACCTCGACAGGCTGGAGAGATGGACGAGAGGCCTAGCAAAGTTTTACACGGGGACGTGCAAAGTTCTGCCCTGGGGAAGCAACAGTCCCCTGCACTAATATATGCTGGGGGCCACCCCACTGGAAAGCAGCCTGGCAAAAGAAGCCCTGGGGGTCCTGGTGGGTGCCAAGTTGAAGATGAGACAGCAAGGTGTCCTTGCTGCAAGGAAGCAGAATGGTATCCTGGGCAGCATCGGGAGGATTGTGGTCAGCAGGTCAGGGAGGAGATCCCGCCCCCCTGCTCAGCGCTGGTGAGGCCGGAGCTGGAGGCGCTGGGTCCACTGCTAGCTCCCCAGTACAGGAGAGAGATGGCCACACTGGAGAGAGTCCAGTGAAGGGCCACGAAGATAATGAAGGGACTGAAGCAAATCTCCTGCGAAGAAAAGCTAAGGGAGTTGGGATGGTTCAACCTGGAGAAGAGAAGGGGTATCATCCATACACGAAAGAAGACAACAAGAGGATGGAACCAAGCTCTTGTCAGTGGTGCCCAGTGCCAGGATCAGAGGCCATAGGCACATAGTAAAACACAGGAGGGTCCCTCTGAAAATCAGGAGCACTTTCCCACTGTGAGGGTGACCAAGCTCTGTCCCAGGTTGCCCAGGGAAGTGGTGACATCCTGGGCAAACAATTCTGGATGGTGCTGCTTGTGCATGGGGGGGGGGTGTTTACTAGATTATCTCAAGAGGTCCCTTCCAAACACAACCATTCTGTGATCTCCAAAGACCCTCCTAAACACCCCAGTTCCCCATTGAGCTCCAACTGTCCAAGAGAGCTGATCTGCTTCCCCAGCCCTGCATGACAGCCCTGACCACAGAGGGCAGCAGCACCTGCTACCTGCCCACCTACACCTCAGGTGTGGTGAGAAGACTTAATTGGAGTGCCCTGCAGCTGGTCAGAACAACACCTGGTGGGAGTGCTGTGGCCATCACAGAGCAGAAGAGGACGACACAAGAGAGCAGCAAGATGGCTCAGGGCTAGGCAGAAAGGAGCCAGAGCACCAGCCTTAGAAAAGGAAGCGGGGTCCTGGGCTAGTGTGCCTCTCCCCACTGCACTGAGAACTGGGAGGGCAGAGATGGGCATCGAGGCCTTGCTATTTCACCCTCTCCTCCCAGTTCCCCAGCAAGACAGGAGCCAAGGCACTACAGACATCTTACATTCCCCAGAGATGGGGATGGATTAAGTGCAGCCCCACACCGGGGTCCTCAGCTGCATTGCCTGTGGGAGTCAAAGCCTCCCCTTCCCACAGACTCATCTCGAGGGCAGCACCAGAGTCCCCCACCTGGAGCCATCCCTTGCCTTCACAGCCCTGCTGCTGAGCTGTGTGCCCCTGCGCAGCCCGCAACGCTGGAAAGCAACTGAGCACTGCTGAGCAGCTCGGGCCTCCATTCCCTGGCTGTCCTCCCTGCTCCAGCCAGCGCAGTCGCAGGCAGGGAGCTCATCTGGAGCCTGGCCCTGGCTGGGGTTCTGCTGCGCACATGTTACACTGTGGCTTTGGCAAACATCTGGCCCTGGGCTCCCTCCCCTCCGAGTGACGGCTCTTGGTGGGAGAGGAGGGGAGGCTGGCGCCAGTGTGGTCAGCGATCCCACGCACGGCTCCCTGCGCCGGAGTGCGTGCCAGGCGTCCTGCCCTCCCGGCCCTGGCACAGCCGCTGACCAGCTAAAAGCCGGGGAGCGGCCACGCGGCTATTTCAGGAGCCGTCCCTGGCTCCCGGGCTGCGTCTCAGCCTCCAGCACGCTCGGGCCTCGGGGGAGGGAGCGGGGTCAGGGTTCGGCCCAGCGACAGTCCAGCACACGTGGCTGAGGCGAGGGTCAGAGCCCGCGGCTGCTGGAGCCCCCCGTCCGGGGAGCGCCTGCACAGCTGCCGGCACCGGCACCTCATGCCGCTGGGTCCCCAATGCCCCGGGCGTGGGCAGGGGGCTGGCTGGCAGCCCCACAGCCACAGTCTCCACACTGCCTGTTGAACTGTTGCTGCCTCATCCCTGGAAGTGTTCAAGACTGGGTTGGACGAGGCTTGGAGCAACCTGGTTTACTGGAAGGTGTCCCTGCCTATGGCAGGGGGTGGAACAAGATGGGCTTTAAGGTCTCTTCTGTGATTCTATGAAACACATCAGGCTGCCACAGCCACACACAGCCAGGAAGGGGAGCAGGGCCTGCCAATGGCCTCCAGCACTGCTCTGGGATGGGGTAAAGCCCTCAGTTTGGAGGATGAGGGGAAGTGGGCTAACCACAGACACTGTCAGGAAGGCAGGATGCAGGATGTGGAGGGTGAGGCTGGGCAAGAGGTGCAGGAGCCTGGGGACACACGGCGCCTTTCTGGGAGCCTGGAGGCCTCTGAGCGCAGGGGCAGACTAAGGCACAAAAGGAAAAGGAGCAAGGCTCACACCTGGGCACCCAGGTGTCCTGGCTGGGGAAATGGCAGCTGCAGCAACTAGGGCATAGGGAGCCCGTGGAGGGTGCTGAGCAGACTTGGAAGCTGGGAAGCAGAATAAGGCAGGGAATCCTGGAGCTGAGTGGGGCTGGGAAGCTGGGCTCTGCAGGGAAGAGTGTTCACGGTGCAGGGCTTGAGTAGGGCAGCCACAGTGTAGGGCAGAAGTGGCAGAAGGACCCCAAACCAAGGTGTGGGGCTGGGTTTCAGTCGTGCAGAGCTCAGGCAGGGAGTGCTCACAGAGAAGGTCTGTGCAGCAAGATGGGACGTGGCTGGGCAAGACATGCAGGAGAGACAGGGCTGGGGTCAGCATGAGATGAAGCATGCCAGGCAGGGCAAGCCTGGAGACCAAGGCAGGGATGGGGTCCCAACAGCAGAAGGACGTGGAGCTGCTCAAACAAGTCCAGAGGAGGCCATGGAGAGGCTCCAAGGGCTGGAGCCTCTCTGCTCTGGAGCCAGGCTGGGAGAGCTGGGAGTGTTCACCTGGAGAAGAGAAGGCTCCAGGGAGAGCTGAGAGCCCCTTGCAGGGCCTAAAGGGGCTCCAGGAGAGCTGGAGAGGGACTGGGGACAAGGGATGGAGGGACAGGACAAGGGGGAATGGCTTCACACTGACAGAGGGCAGGGTTAGATGGGATACTGGGAAGGAATTCTTCCCTGTGAGGGTGGGGAGGCCCTGGCACAGGTTGTCCAGAGGAGCTGTGGCTGCCCCATCCCCAGAAGTGTTCAAGGTTGGACAGGGCTTGGAGCAACCTAGTCCAGTGGAAGGTCTCCCTGCCCATGGCAGGGGGTGGAATGAGATAAGCTTTAAGGTTCCTCCCAGTCCAAATCAGTCTGTGAATCCGTAGGGAGCAAGGAGAGGCTGGCATGTCCCAAGCGCTGTGCAGGTCAGGGAGAGCACAGCCAGTGAGAGCTGCCCTGGGGCACAGCAGCAAAGGTCCTGGGGAAGAAGACAACTGCAGCTGGCACTGACCAAGGGGTGTGGGTAGAACAGGAGGGAGCAGAGACTGGGGGGCCCATGCTGGTGGCTGGGGCTCTGTGAGGGGGACACGGGGACTGGCCCTTTGGAGGGCAGCGTGCACCAGCGTGGGGCTATGGGTGCATGTGGAGGAGGGAGCTGTGTGAGCAAGGGCGGTGGGAGGAAGGAGTTCTGAGGGGCCTGGAGCTGAAGCAGAGGTAAGGGAAAAGGGGCAGCTGTGAGGGGGCTGGGGATTGCGTGGAGGAAGGAGAGAGCTGTGCGAGGGGGCTGGGAGGAGGAGCAGAGCATGGGGGGAGAGGAGCGCAAGGGGCTGGGGCCTCTCAGCTGCAGTGGAAAAGCTGCTGCAGCTCCAGGGGAAATGCTACTTGAATTAATCATGGCGCTGGCTGCTGTGCCAAGCCCAGGAGGAGGCTGCTGGCAGCGCAAGGAAATAACTTTCACAGGAATTTGGAACAAATGCAGCTCTTCTGGCCGTAACAACAGCACTCACCTCCCCCCACAACCTCCCCATGTACCAACATCTCCCCCATGTCCACACTCCTGTGTACCTCCAGACTCTCCCACATGGCAGCCCACTCCCCAGGACCATGATGCTCTCCCTCCCCTTGCTTCACTCCCCAGCACACTCACAGGCATCTCCCCCTTTCGCCTCGGAAAGCTTGCCTTGTTTCTGAGGAGGGGGAGGCCTGTTCTATGTCGTGCAAAGGTCTGAAAATAGGTTGATGTTAAATCCCTTGACTCAAGAACGCAAATGTAGGCAGCAATGCCCCCTCTCCTTGGCAGCAGTTGGTGAGCATGAGTCCTCGTGCTGCTTCAGTCCCCATGCACAGCTATGCCTTGTGTCCCCTCACAGCTGCTGCTTCAGCAGCACAACCGAGGCATCAGGATTAGCCCTCCACACATTCTCTTTTGGTAATACAGTGTATGTGGCCTGGTGTAGCCTACAGCTCTTCAGCCACGTCTTCCTCCCTGGGGCACAGCCCACAGGACTGTCCCAGTGCAGTGCATGCATGTCCCACGAATGTCCCATGGAATCACAAATCAGGACCCAAAACTCATCAGACTTATCCTCAAAACTGCAGAGACTCTACGTTGGGTGCATTGCTGGTCAGCATTTCATTTTGGATATCCCCCAACAATTGTGTGTATGGATGCTCTGGTTCCATAATCATCAATATTGGATCTATGCAAGATTCAATTAACCACCATCTCATGTCATTCAGGTTTTTGTCCAGTCAGCCCATGCTCACTACATGGGGTTCACGGCTCTCTGTCAGAGCACAGACAATGCTTGATTTAGCACGAAAAGTCAGAAAGTCCCAGAAAAACAGTATCTGACCATGCATGCAGCATGCTGGTACAAGTCAAATGTTTAAAACAAATTTAAGCCAGCAGGGTGAATTTATACCAGAGCAGTGCTTCCTATCATGGAACCACAGCACTGGAACGTGGTCCAGTGTGCCCTAAAGCTTCTGCATCGTCAGCTGATGGCCACAGAGAGGAACAAGGGAGCTAGCCAGTGACTGTCTCCTGCTCCATTTTCTGCTGACTGTATGCTCACTGGTTACATGGGTTCTGTCTCCACTGGTGTTTCTCTCTCATCTCAGACTTGAACTGAGAGTTTGCCATTTTCTTTGCTTCATGCTCATGCAGAGTCTGCTACTGTGGGACTTGGCCCATGATAAACACAAGTGACAGAGGAGATGTTATGAGTTCCTTTTCTTTCTCCAGAGCTCAGGCCAGCAACCTGCTCTGCTCATCCCTGTTTGTACCCCAGGTACAAAGACTGACCTGGCAAAGACGGGAAGCAGGAGACCTGCAAACACTCTTCAGGTCTCTCCTGGTCACTCACAGGGACTCCTCTGTTCCCCACTGTTTGTCCTACCCACAGAGAGCAGACATCACTGCCTGAAAATAGACCTCATCCTCCCAGGGTCTTCTGCTTAGAAACATGACAGTCCGATGGAGAACCAAACCCACCGAGTTCTGTGCTGACCTGAGTGACTGTCCTGTGTCCTGCATGTCATCTGGCAGGGCCAGAGCTCTCGTGACCATTGTGTGGGTATGGCCCAAACCCAGACCTTGACAGAGACCCTTTACCATCCCAAGTCAGGGTGAGCCCTGATGCCTGGAAGCCATGGACAGACGGAGCCAGGCAGGAGCAATGGCACAACAGGGGCTGTGGGGCAGCACACCTGACATGGGTAACCCTGTGGAACACTGGCCACTGTGGGCCCTGGCAGCACCTCTAAAGCCCTCCTGTTCATGACAAAAGGGGTGGTCATGCTGGGCAGCTGTGCTCTGAGCTCAGGGCTCCCTGCCCTGGCTCTGTCCAGCTCCCAGATCTGGCTGGCTCCTGCTGCATCCCCGGCCGAGCCATCAGCCTGGCCAGCCTCCTTTCCCATCCTCTCACATTTCCCGGCTCAGAGGAAGCAGCAGCAGATGTGTGAGCTGTTTGCTTTGTGCCGAGGCCACGCGGGAGTTACCTGCACTCAGCCCAGACGCGCCGTTTCCAAACGAAACACAAGGACTGAGCCAAGACCATCAAAATTTGGCCAAAGCCTCTGTCGCTACTGACCGCCGGGTCAGCTCCGTGCCCTGTGCAGCATGGAACCGGGCTGGACCCTTCAAGGGCCAGGCAGCCACATGCTGGACCCGCTTCTGGATGTGTCCCCACGGCCTCGCACACCCTGGCTCATCCGCAGGGTCCGCTCTCCCTCCGGCTCAGCCCCGCGCTCGCAGTCAGGAGCCCAGCCGCCATCTCCGATTGCATTTCCAGAGCGCCTTCCCACATGGCGAGCGGCACTGAGCGGGAAGGCACGGACAAGGAGAGAGGAGGGCCTCCCTTTGGGGGCTGTGCAGCCCAGACATCCCCGCACACGCCTGAGGCCACCATGCTCACCCAGGGACATGCAGCTCCTCTGCTCCAACCCTGTTCCTGAACCCATTCCTGACCCCTTCCCCATTTCTGTCCCCAGCCCTGCCCCATCCCTACCCACCCCAGAATGGGACAATGTGTAGTGGGACCCTGCGTAGACCAAACCTAAATCTCCTCTGACCCAAATCTTCCTCCTCATCTCCAACTCACTTCTTCTGCCCAGACTTCCCCCTAATCCCACCTTGACCCATCCCCAAACCCCCCAGATCTGCCCTATCCTACACTTGCCCCTGCCCCACATCCCTTCTCTGCTACATTCCTCCTTTCCCTCACACTCCTACCCCATCCCCTGCATTCAGCCCCCTGCAAGCCCCTCTCTAGTGCTCCCACCCCACTCACAGTCACCTGCATTCACACACCCACCACAGCCCACCCTCCCCAGCCCCCACTCACACCCCCCATGCCTCTGCCATGCATCCACAGAACACCCATAGACAGTTCTTTCTTGCCAGCTCCAAATCCTTCTCCAGGCCCATCTAGAGACCCCTTTCCCAGGCCAGGTCACAGGACCTCCTCCTGCCTTGTCTCATGGGCCCCAGAATTCCTCCTCCTCCTGGCACCGTGGGCGCCTCTCACCACCTGGCTCCAGAGCTCCTTATGGCCCCAGCCAGACATGCTTATGTCCCAAGGCTTCAGCAAAGAAGTGTCCTCAATGTCACTGATGCTTGTCCCAATGGACAGCCTGGACACCACTGTGGTCAGGAGTGCCTCACTGCACCCCTGCACCAGCTCTCCACTGTCCCCAGTCCTGATGGCGGGTGGCATCACCTGTCCCCAGGAACCAGGGCTCCAGGGCTTGAGCTGTGACAGAAACACCAAATGCAGGGAACACAGAACACACAGAATCCAAACGGCACTGCTGGCTCATTGTGGGGTCACGGAGCTTTCGGAGGGGCAGCAGCTGCGACCTCTTGCAGCATAAAGGCTGGCGCAGCAGCACGTGCCTCAGTTCATTAGCATAATTAATACTAATGCTCACAACCAGCCCCAGTAACACTGATGAACTTGGGCTAATGACCTCACAGGGGAGGGGGAGTGGGGGAGAGGGAAGTTTGCAGCCTGGTTACAGGCAGCTTCCCAGAGGTGGTTCCTGAGCTCTATTGTGAGTGCCCTGGCTGCAAGGCAGCTCCACACTGGTGCAAGCAAGGCCTGGCACAGCAGAACCCACCTCAACTGAGGCCCACAGCGTGCTCTGCACAATGGACAGCCTCGCAGTGTGCCCAGTGTCAGTGGCATTGCCCACGACTCACACGCAGAAAGGGTGTGACACCGCTTGGCCCCATTCCAGACTCACATCGAGAGCAGGAATATCCGCTCCAGCATTCCTGCTGCAAACACTGCCCGTCAAAGCCATGGCATCTGCACTGAACACCCTGCAGTGGCACCCCAAGCCACTCACAGCCCTGGCCATGCCCTCCCCAAGACTGTACCTACCTGCAAGAAGCAGGTCCCAACAGGGGTGTTCTCCTTCAGGGATACGTTGTAAAAGTTACTCCTGAACACCGGCTCATTGTCATTGACGTCCTGCAAGGCCACGTGCACCACAGCTGAGGAAGAGAGGGCAGGAGTTCCCCGGTCTGTGGCCAGCACAGTCAGCTGAGGCTGAGGGTCCTTCTCGTAATCCAGTGGGGCAGCGGTGGTGATAATGCCAGTGGCAGGGTCGATGGCAAACCAGCTGGAGTGGGTGTCGTGGCCATGCACGATACTGTACCGCACCTCCCCGTTGGGACCCTGGTCCTTGTCACGAGCCGTCACCTGCAGGACAAAGCTGCCTGGGTACACCACCTCGGGGATGCTCTGCTTGTACTCCTGCTGGTCAAAGAGTGGGGGGTTGTCATTGACATCCATCACCTGCAACACAAAGGCCGATTCTGCCCGGAGTGGGGGTGTTCCTGAGTCAGTAGCTGTCACCCGCAGATCGTAGGAGTCTCTTTCTTCCCGATCCAGAAGTTGGTCCACACAGATCAGATAGATGATGTTATCCTTAGTAGTGAGGGCAAACTTGCCATCCCCTCCCTCCAGTGTAACATTGACATTGGAGTACTCTCCATAGTCTGGGTCAGAAACAGAGATGCGAGCCACATACTGTCCGGGCTGGGCTCCCTCGGAGATCTGTGGGGAGCCATCCTCACTCAGGAAGATGATAGTCATGGTGGGCTGGTTGTCATTGTAGTCACGCACATGAATAGTGACAAAGGCTGTGGTGACCTCAGGATGGACAGCCTTATCCCTTGCCTGCACCACCAGCTCATGCACCTTCCTCACTTCATAGTCCAGACCCTTGTTGAGCTTGATGACTCCAGTCCGGGCATCAATGGTGAAGTACTGGTCAGGATCACTCTGCCGCCGGTTGATCTCATAAATCACATCCCCATTGTCACCTTCGTCTGCATCAGAGGCAAAGACTTGCAGGATGCTGCTGCCAGGTTTCAGATTCTCTGAGATCAGTGTATGATAGCGGCTCTGGTTGAAGCTGGGAGCATTGTCATTGATGTCCTGGATGGACACATCCAGCGTCATCTGGGTGCTCCGGGGAGGAGAACCACCATCATAGGCTTCCAACAGCAGCGAGTACGATGAACGATTCTCCCGGTCCAGAACATTGCTGACCACCAGGTCCAAATACAGGACCCCGTTGGGTCCTCGACGTGTTTCCAGGTGGAAGGCCTGCCCCATGTTCCCTCCCTTTATCACATAGCCTTGTGTGTTCAGGAGGCCACTGTCAGCATCAAAGGCTGGGTCCAAGGGAAACCTACTGCCAATGGGTGTGTGCTCTGGGATCTGGAGGGTGCTCTGCTGTTTGGGAAAGGCTGGAGCGTGGTCATTGATGTCATTCACTTGGATGTTCACTTCTACTGTGACGCCCTCCGGGGTGACAGCAATGAAGCTGTAGTGGTCCCGAGTCTCACGGTCCAGGACACGAGCTGTTTTGATGATCCCCGTGTTCTCATCTATCCCCAAGTCAGTGGAGACACCGCTGCCCTCCTGTGCCGAGATGAAATACATGTAGGCACTAGTTCCAGGGGGCAGGCCAGCACTGATGTCCCCAATGATGGTGCCAGCTGGCTGTTCTTCATCTATTTGTAGATCCAGGGTGCCTAGGACAGCAGAGCCCATCCCTGCTCTCAGGCCCCCAAGAATGAGCAGCTCCAGCAGAAGCATGGCTGACCCTTTCATCTGCTCCATGGCTGGCAACCGGCAGAGCAGAGGGTGTCTTGATCTCCTTTGCAGTATTTGCTTTAATCCTGCATGGAATGCAGACCAGAGGATACTGATTAAGAGGGAGCAAAGGAAGGACAGAGAAAAATGCCTTGAGAGGAAAGGCCAGCCAAGTACCTGCTGCCCAATCACTGTATATCACCTGTCTCTCACAAGGAGCAAATGTGACAACATGTCAGAGGGTGCCCAGAACGGAGGCCGGGGACAGCATATGGAGTCAGCCCAGCAGGTCACACCTGACAGCACATCGAGGTGAGCAGCTCATACCCCATCACCTACACCCTAAACTGCCCCTCCCAACCACCACCCGGCTGGCAACACTGGCACCAGCTGCCCCAGAGCAGCGTGCTCCTGTGCCTTTAACAGCTGAACGCTTCCTGTGAGGCTCAGAGCGTGTCTGCAAGGGGACAGAAGTTTTTAGACAAACAGCAGCCTTGCACCTCTCCACCCTGAGAAAAGCTGGTCTCGAATCGTGAGAGAGCTCAGCAAGTGACCAGTTGAGACTCTAGCTCTCGTCCCCCACTCCCCCACCCCCTCCCCAGCAGCATGCCTTTCGGGACCACAGGGATATAGGTGCCAAAAACCCATGAAGTGGAAATCTGGTGTCCCTGGGAGGGAGCACAGAGAGGGAGTGGGCTTCCATCCAGTGAACAATAAATCAAAACGGCTGTATTGCAAAGGATGTGCCCACAGCTGGGAATGCCCGGGATAAAATCAGACCATGCCCATTGTTTGGGCTGGCACCGAGATCTGTGGGTGCCCCAAGCTGGTACCATGGAGGGTGGTGGCAGTGCAGTAGGAACGCAGCGACTCCCTCTGAGCTGCCGGTTGCTCGGGTTCCTTCCCGTCCCACACCCTCTGCTGCTCACTCCCCTCCTTTGTCTCCTTCTCGCTGCTCCTTGCTGGCTCCGGCTCCTTCCCTCCCTTTCCCCCGTAGCTGCATTTCGCTGCAGCAATGGGGGAGGGACGCGCAGCCAGCCACAGCTCCTGCAGCACCGCAGCCGGACACGGCAGACACGCTCCCCGTGTCCACGGGCTGCCAGCCCCTGCCCTGCCCACCCCCGCTGAGAACAGACAGCCAGGGGAACCCAGCGGCCAAGGAGCTGGTGAGGAGCACCAGCCTCAGCACTCGCTCAGCCCCGGTGAACGAGGCTCCGTGGTCTGCGGGGATGGCGGCAGCATGAGCTCACACTTGGACTCTCTTGAAAGCGTTTGCTGCTGGTCCCATAACCACACTCAGGAGCCGCTCATGTCAGATGAAGGAGCAGGAACCTCCCTGTTTTGGGGGACGGAGGTGGCTGACATTGTTTAGTTTGGGAACTAAGAATGTCAGCCCTTGACCAAAGAACCCACGGCGGTGTTAACCCTTTCTAGGGAACAATAGGATGGTTATTCCTGGGTCCCCTTTCCCACCTTGGATCAGCTGTTTAGATTGGTTTTGCCTGTAGAAATTCCAGGTTACTGATAGAAACAGAAACATTAAAAAGTATTTTCTACGCATAAAGAAGTGTTTACTTCAGTGGGCATCTGGTGTCTGAGGTCTATCCACACATTCTGAGGTAAATCCACATGCTTCCCTTGCACCCAGCAAGTGAGAACCCTTGCACTGTTCCAAGAGCAGAAGTCAAAAGAAGATACTTTTGTCCCTTTGGGCTCTGAGTTGGGAATCTGCACCAATTCAGTGGTCCTAGACAGGTCTGTCTGTCTGTTGGAGCCAGTTCTAATTCCCCAGCTGGAGGGGTAACTGCCCACCCCCAGAACATGCAGTGCTAGAGCATGGAGTCCCAGGTAGCTTCTGTGATGAAACTGCACCATCCCAGTGGTGCCCAGCTGCTTAGGTCATGGGAAGGGACAGGGCAGAGGGTTTAAAGTCTTGGCAGGAGCTTAGACACAAAGAACAAAAAAATAAAAATGAGAGTGGAAAAGCAGGTAGAGGGCCAAGGTTCCCTGGGGCAAACTCAGTGGCTGAGGACAGGATGGAGCTGAAAGATCTTGCGTTGTGCCCGGAACAGATCAGGCCACAGATATGGGGAAAAGCCCAACTGGTTTGATTAGTAATGCAGCTCTTGAGAAGCCAGTGAGGCTTTGTAAGCTGCTGGCAGGGAGGAGAGAAACTTGAAAAGTGAATCTGGGGAGTGTGAAGACCAGCTGAGAGCACTGGGACAACCAGGGAACAAAAGTTAGGGTCCCTGGGTTGGGGAACTGGTGATGAAAGCCTGTGTAAAATTCTCCATTTCCATCCTCCCTGGATGCAATTGGGTAGTTTCAGAGCCTGTCTTTTGGCAAGAGGTGCAACTGCCCAGCTGCCAAACTACACCAGTCCAGGGTAGCAGAAGCCCCCTGTTCTGATGAGGTCTGCAGGCTTGGGTCATAGGGAGATAACAGTGACCTCAGTGGATGCAGAGTCACCAAATCTGAACAGCTGCTTCCAGTTAGCAGAGAGCTCAGCGCAGGGGCTGGCTTGGCCAGTCCGTGTAACGTGAGCCAGACTGCCCCACTCCCCCTCTCTCCCTCCCACTGCCGGGCACCAAGATCCCTTGTGAAAAACGGCAGCAGGAGCCTCTGAAGAAAACTGCCAGGATGAGAATCTCTCCACACAGGCGTTTGGGGTCCAGAGCCATGGTGAGGATGTTGACAGGAAAGGCAGCTAAAATGGAGCGAGCTGCAACATCCATAAGCACATCCAAGCTGACAGGCTGGGGCACCAGGAGAGCCCAGCCTACACTTAGCAGATACGTCACATTTAGGAAGAAAAAAATATATGGAATTGCATTGGGACCACTGTGTCCACCTCTGCCTTCCAGTGGCACCTCACGCCTCGTGTCAGCCATGAGAAAAGGGATGCGGGCCCACAGCAGCCCCAGCAGAGAAGATGGAAAGATGGCACCCACTGTGCACGCCACAAACAGATGTCAGAGTGCTTGCTGTGCAAAGGCCCCATCAAAGCTGCAGATGCTGCTGATGCCATACCCTAAGTCTCACATGAGAGGCCATGACTCATGTAATGATGTTTTTGAGACACCAGTCCAGATGAGGAAGGATTCAGAAGCCTATTTAATCTTTGCTGACCACCAGTTACTGACCTGGAATATGCTTTCCTCCTCTACATTCACACAGATTCTCTCTCTAGTTTCAGATGATCTGCCCTCTGAACCATGCACAGTTTAGACTTGCCTGCAGTGCACCCTTGGGCTAAAAACTCCCTTCCAGCCTGCACTTAGCCTGCTGCTACAGCCATCTCCATGCCTCCTGGCCTTCCTACCATTTCCCACCAGGGCCTTCAGGACCAGCACTCTTCTGCTCGCTCCCAGCCGGGCCACACAGCCCCGTGTCCCTCTGATATGGGCTCCGAGCAGTCACAGTGGCAGTGGCCATCCTCTCCCAAGGATGCAGTGACCCACCGCACCGTTGTGGATCCCATTTTTGTGCCACACTGGGGCTACTCACGGGGTCTCCTGTCTCTGAGAACGCTTCCTCCACAAAGGAAGTTCTAATGAAATTTCTTCACGCCGGAGCCAGTTCCCGCAGTCCCAGCCCCGGGACACCCCCGCGCTGCACCGGGTCCTGCCAGGCTGTGCCCATCGCCGAGGCGCTGCGGGGCCTCGCCTGCTCCCTGCACACCCGTGCCCCCGGCTGTCGGGGCTCGCGCTCCCCCGGAGCTCCGGGCCCACCGCCCGCTGCCGCTCCCTGTCCTTGTCTCCGGCGCTCCCGGGCGTCCCGCACCGGGCGGTCCCTGTGCCGGCGTTCAGCCAGCCCCGCTCCCCGCTCCGCTCGGGCCCGCAGCCCCCTCCCGGCGCCTCCGCGGCTCCGCCGAGCGCCGTCCCCGCGGCGGGTCTGCCCCGCGGCGGCACCGGGCCCGCCCCGTCCCGTCCCGTCCCGCCCGGCCGCTGCCAGCGCCGGGGCCGCGGGCGAGCCCGGTCCGGCCGCGGGTCCGCGGTGCTGCGCCGCCGCGGGCGCGCCCCCCCGGCACCCCCCTCCCGCCCCCCCGCTCCATTGTTTGCGCGGCGGAGGCAGAACAAAGCGGCCGGGGGCGGGGCCGGGGCCGCCCCGGGGGGGACCCGCCGCGGGGACGGCGCTCGGCGGAGCCGCGGAGGCGCCGGGAGGGGGCTGCGGGCCCGAGCGGAGCGGGGAGCG